>NW_010363046.1:452146-483943 GCF_000414095.1 Morus notabilis
AGGATGGTACTTACCACAGCTAGACTGCATTCCTGTAAGTTGGGCAACGCTGTCGTCATTTCTTCCCAAGTTCCAATAGACCTAGGTCGCAGAGAATACAACCAGTTTTTAACCTTGTCCTTCAGAGAGAATAGGAAAAATTTCAATCGCACGGAGTCCACAGCTTCAGCTCGGTTGTGAAAGGTGGCCACCACTTCTTCAAACTCCCTAATATGCACGTATGGATTCTCGCTTTCTAACCCATGAAAGGTCGGCAATAGTTGGATCATGCCCGGCTTGAAATCCAAATTCGGCATATTAGGGGGAACCATTATGCATGATGGTGTGGCCGTACGTGTAGGGTGAAGATAATCGTTTAACGTCTTCTGTTGGACCTCCTCGTTTTGAGCCATCGCGAACGGATTGCAACTGCTAATGAGGTTGGGGTCGAGGGAGGATTAGACGTGTGGGAAGAAACTTCACTAGGGCTTTTCGGTCTTATTGCGAATCTCCCTAATTCGTCTCTATAACGATTCATTCACCCTAAAACGTTTCACTTTTTTTTAATTTTTTTTCTTTTGGAACAAAGAAAACAATAATGTAGAACCGCGAATTGCAACCTCCAAGAGTGCTCCCAGGAAAGATTGGTGGCGCGAAGCCTCCTTAAAAACCAACCTCCTAGACAGAGCAACGTTCCCAGGAAAGACTGGTGGCGTAGAACGCTAACAGGAACCAGCCTCCTAGACAGAACTCCCTTAGTTTGTACTTTTCAACGTTTCCACAAAATTGCTTGAAAATTTATTAAGTTTTATGATGTGTTTTATGAAATGTTAAATGTTAGATATTAATATCCTAAGTTAATGCTATTCTAAAACCTAAGGTTATACAAATTATGAGAAATTAAGAGTCCTAATTTAATGTCTAAATTGATCACTTAAAAGTCACAACTTAAAAATTAATACTAACTATGAATGAAAAATTAAATAGCAATTCTAGACAATTAAGAAATAAATAAAAGAGAATATTAATGCTATAAAAATAAATAAAATAAAGAAAGAAAAAAAAATTAATACTAATAAATAAGACAAAACTGAACAAATCCTCAGCGAAAGTAACTATACAAAAACTGACACAAAAAGAACGAAGGCTAACTTAAGTGAAACCAACTAACATACTAATAGACAGAGCAATAAAACTGAAAACGACAAAAGTGACAAAATGACTACAGGAGTCTTTAACTACATATAACGTGACAAAAAGCTAGAACCTAGAAACAAGTATTAATATGTACACAAATAGATAACACAGCAACACGTTTTACAGACTAATAAACTAAAGAAATCAAAGACACAACAACAAGTTTTACAAACTTCAAAGACAACCAATTACAGACAACTAAGCAAATAAAACAAAGATGCTGTCAAAAGTAGTTTTTTTTTTTTTTTTTTTTTTTTTTTTTTTTTTTTATTTTTTTTTTTTTTTTTTTTTTTTTTTTTTTTTTTGAAACGTTCTAAACCAAAAAAAAAAGAATAAAATAAATTACAGACTAATAGTAAATGACTAGTAATAACTAGTAAAGCAATGCAACAAAATGTAAAAATTTTTCTTTTTTTTTTTGAAAACAAAATAAGACAAAACAAAACCTAACAAACTAATGAAGGAAAACTAAACTAACAACTGAGAGAATGAAAACTAATAACTTGACCAAGAAACACAAACAAGAAAACGTGACAAACAAAAAGACAAATAAATAAAGATTAAATACTTACCTCTTTGGCTAATTATCTACTGAACAATCTTGTTGACGCACCTCCCCGGCAGCGGCGCCCAAATTTGATTACGCCCAAACGTGTACAAAACAAGCGGTCAATTGTAGCACAATTAGGACGGTCGATCCCACGAGGAAGTAACAAATTAAACAAGAAACGATTAGCAAATAAAAAGCGTTAGGAGATAAGTAATAAAGTAAAAATAAAAGAGAATGAAAATTTTGTTGAGAAGTTTAAGAGTAAGAAAAATGTATGAGAAAATTATATAATTAAAATCGGTAAGCAGATTATTTTCAGCTCTTCATGTCTTGAATTTGGGATCACTGGTGCTTGGTTGGACAGCATCACCAGTGATATAGTCGTCGCGGCTTTGTCCACTAATGAACATCATTATGGTCTGGGACCATTGAAGATAGTTGTGGCCATTAAGTTTGTGACTGATGATGGGAGCAAGGTTGTTGTCGATTGTGGTCTGAGGGTTGATAGGGACATTAGGGGAAGCTGATGACGAAGAGTCTCTGGAGGTTTGTTCAGATTCGGCCATGGTGAGGATAGGCTAGAGGTGACGGCTAGGAAATTAGGGTTAGAGAGCCTAGAGCTCTGATACCATGAAGCTTTGAATAATTGGAATTTTCTTATTAAAGAAATGAATGAAAAATTATAATACTTTTCATTGGTCTGGAATAGTAAAAAGCTGCACTTATATACAAGAGTGTGGCCTGATCTACAGCCTTATTATCAGGGAAAATAAAGGCTAATTTCTAGTCTAACGTAATCAGGAAATATCATGATATATTTCCTGATTTCCTAAATCAACTAAATAAGAAATGATGACAGCTAGAGGCCTCTACAGCCTGTCAAATCTACAGCCTGTTACAGTTGTGAATGGGCTGAATAATCTGGATTTTTAACACTCCCCCTCAAACTGGGTAGTAGATGTTAATCATACCCAGTTTGATATTCAAATCCTCAAAGCTTGATCTTGGAAGGGCTTTAGTTAGAATGTCGGCTGTCTGGCATTGTGTAGGCGTGTATTGTAGTAAAATTTCTCCATCTTCTATCTTCTCTTTGATGAAATGGCGATCAATTTCCACATGCTTGGTCCTGTCATGAAGGACTGGGTTCTTGGCAATGCGTATTGTAGCTTGATTGTCACAGAACATTTGTAACGGTTCTTCATATTGGATTCTGAGTTCCTTTAAGAGCCTCTTGAGCCACATTCCTTCGCAAATTCCATGTGCCATAGCTCTGAATTCAGCTTCTGCACTGCTTCTTGAAACCACTGTTTGTTTCTTACTTCTCCAAGTGACCAGATTTCCCCACACTCACTGAAAAACCAATGTCAGGTCTAGTGTGTGAGAGGTAGATGAGCTTCCCTACGAGTCTCTGATATCTTCCCTTGTCAACAGGTACATCATTCTCCTCAAGTCCTATCTTAGTGTTCGGATCCATAGGCGTATCTGCAGGCTTACATCCGAGCATTCCGGTTTCTTTTAGGAGATCTAGGACATATTTCCGCTGAGAGACAGATATTCCTTCTTTTGTTCGAGCCACTTCCATTCCTAGGAAGTATTTGAGAGTTCATAGGTCTTTGATCTCAAACTCCTTTGCAAGGACGTTCTTCAGTCTTTTTCATTTCTTCTAAGAAATCCCCTGTAAGGACAATGTCATCTACGTAGACAATGAGAATGGATGACTCCCCCCTTTCTGATCGCTTGATAAAAAGAGTATGATCTGCTTGACACTGTGCGTATCCAAACTTCTTTACAGCTTTAGAAAATCGGCCGAACCAAGCTCGAGGTGACTGCTTTAGTCCATACAATGACTTCTTGAGTTTGCAGACTTTATTATTTGTTGCTTGTGTTCCGAGACCAGGAGGAATCTCCATGTATACTTCTTCTTCGAGATCGCCGTTGAGGAAGGCATTCTTGACATCAAGTTGGAATAGTGGCCATTCTAGATTAGCTGCAAGGGATAGGAGTCTTACAGTATTGAGTTTTGCAACTGGGGCAAATGTTTCCTGGTAATCAATACCATAAGATTGCGTGAATCCCTTTGCAACTAGTCGAGCTTTGAATCGTTCTACACTCCCATCTGACTTGTGTTTTATCGTGAATATCCATTTGCAGCCCACGGGTCGTTTTCCTTGTGGCAAGTCAACTACCTCCCATGTATTGTTCTTTTCTAAGGCCCGAACTTCTTCCATAATAGCTGCCTTCCAATGTGGTATCTCAATAGCTTCATGAATATTGTTAGGGACCTGTATCTTGTCAAGATTGGAGACAAAAGCACGATATTCTGGAGATAATCTTTTGTAAGACAGGAAGTTATAAACAGGATGACTTGTGCAGGATCTAACTCCTTTTCTTACAGCAATGGGCCGATCATCATAAAGCTCAAGAGTAGATGAGACAGATTAGGAGTTACCTGGTGTTGCTTCTGAAAGACTTGGAGTTGGTTCCGACTCTTGGATTTGCTGAGGGAATGTTGGTTGTTCTATCTCCTTTCGATGCCATTTCTTTTTGGAATAAACACGAAGCTCACTATGTTTAGCAGGAGAATGGTGTGATGGAGATTTGGAGGGTAACTCTTGAGGTGGATTATGTGAATGGGCTTCAACAAGAGATTCGAGCGACTGAGTGTTTGAATTGGGATCAAGAGTATGAAGGTCATGATGAGAAACACGTAGGTCATGATGAGGTTGGGTTTCAATGATGTCCTAAAAATGATGTTCTTTTGACACACTCTATCCCTGAACATTAGTTTTTGGGTAGTAGGGCTGTTCCTCAAGGAATGTAACATCCATCGAGTTATAGAATTTCCTTGTGATGGGTGAGTAACATTTATACCCTTTTTGATTTGGTGAGTACCCAAGAAAAATGCATTTGATTGCTCTGGGATCGAGTTTGCTTCGGTTATGCGGATAAACATGAACAAAGGCTGAGCATCCAAACAGTTTGGGTGGAATGTTGGAAATGAGATGACTTTCTGGACAAGCTTTGAGAAGGACTTGACTCGGAGTTTGAAATTTTAGCACACAGGATTGCATTCTGTTGATAAGATAAGCTGCCGTAAGGACAACTTCTCCCCAGAAGTGTTTTGGAACATGAGAAGTGAACATCAAGGACCTAGCAACCTCAAGGAGATGCCTATTTTTTCTCTCCGCTATCCCATTCTGTTCATGAGTGTCGACACAAGAACTCTGATGAATAATACCCTGACTGTTCAGATAATCTCTTAGAACAGTTTTGAAATATTCTTTTGCATTATTTGTCCTGAAGACTTGGATTTTTGTTTGGAATTGTGTTTGGATCATGGTGTTGAAATTTTTGAAGATTTGCTCTACTTCTGATTTTTCTTTCATGAGAAATATCCAGGTAATTCTTGTGTGATCGTCAATAAAAGATACAAACCAACGTGACCCGGTGATATTTTTAATATTGGATGGTCCCCAGACATCACTATGAATCATAGAGAAAGGATGTGACATGTTATATGATCGGCTAGGATATGAATTACGAACATCCTTTGAAAGATGGCACACTTCACATTGAAAATTCTTAGATCTTTTATTTCTGAATAATGAAGGGAACAATTTTTCAAGATAAAAGAAATTAGGATGTCCTAGACGATAGTGCCATAACATAATTTCACTATCCTTATTAGAAGAAATAGAAACATGACTATTGTGAGACTGACTTGACAAGACTGCTTCGTGAGCTTGTTTTTCCACAAAGTGATTGCCTTTGAGGAGATAGAGTCCTGAGCACTCCTCAGCACTGCCAATCATCTTTCCCGAATCCAAGTCCTGAAATTCACACAATTTTTGGAAGAATTTAGCAACACACTTCTTATCTCGAGTCAGTTTACTAATTGACAATAAATTATAATCAAGATTTGGTACAAGTAAGACAGATTGAAGGGACAGAGTCTTAGAAACTGTGACCGAACCAAATCCTGCAACTCTTGAAGTGGAGCCATCTGCAATCTTAACTGAGTGATTTCCATTGTTAGGCACAAAATCAGTAAGAAGAGATTTATCTCCCGTCATGTGGTCTGAAGGGCCTGAGTCAATGATCCAAATATTTTTCCTTTCCTTGCTAACAATTAAGGCCTTTAAAAAATTACCTTTTTGAGCAAGGGACCCTGTAGCAACAGTAGAAGAGCTTGTGGATTGGCTGATCATCTTTTGAAGAAGTTAAAGCCACTCTTTGCTAAAGAGAATCGGTTCTGAGGTGTTGTTCTCACTGGCTGAAGATGCAATGTTGCCACGGCTTTCAGTTGTTGAACGTGAGGGTTTCCAATCAGTAGGTTTCCCGTGAATCTTCCAACAAGTATCCCTTGTATGGCCTGTCTTTCGGCAATGTTCACACCGGGGTCTGCCTCCTCTTCTCACCTTGTTTTCTGTGTTGTTCAGTTGTGGTCCACGTACAGCAAGGGCTGATCCTTCAGTGGCTGCGGCTGTGGGCTGATTGTTTAGTGTTCCTAGCATCACTTTCTTCCGGCTTTCTTCCCTCCTTACCTCCGAGAAGGCTTCTCTTAGACTTGGTAGTGGCTTTGTACCCAGAATTCTCCCACGGACTTCATCTAAATCTTTGTTAAGTCCCATTAGAAACTTAAACACTCGTTTCTTTTCAATAATCTGCCTATACCGATTTCCATCACTCGGACTCTCCCAAGTATACTCTTCAAACAAGTCTAACTGTTGCCAATAACGAGTAAGAGTATTATAGTATTAGGTAACAGAGGTTTCACCTTGTCGGAGATCATGGAGAATGGTTTCCACACCAAATAGTTCAGAGGTGTTTTCTTTGCTGGAGTAGGTATCTTTGGTAGCATCCCAAATTTCTTTGGCAGTACTATAGAGAAGAAAATTTTCTCCAATATCATTGATCATAGAGTTAATCAGCCAAGACATCACCATGCTGTCCTCAGCCCTCCAAGACCGGTATTTGGGGTCTTTTTCTCCTGGTGAAGTTGACAGGCCTGTGAGGTGGTCATCATTTCCTTTCCCACGAACAAACATGAGAACGGACTGTGACCACTGCAAATAGTTATGCCCGTTCAGCTTGTGGCTTGTGATTGGCAGAACTCCACTGCTGTCCGAGCCTCCATTGATCCCTGCCATTGGGGTTTCCTGACTGGAGGTAAATTCTGAAGTGGAGCTTCCACGGTCTGCTGCCATGCCATATTTGGCCATTGAATATTGGACTAAAGGAAGAAGGAATGAAAAGAAAAAGGACTACTAGACAGAGTCAGAAACCAGGCTCTGATACCATAAAGAAATGAATGAAAAATTATAATACTTTTCATTGATCTGGAATGGTAAAAAGCTGCACTTATATACAAGAGTGTGGCCTGATCTACAGCCTTATTATCAGGGAAAATAAAGGCTAATTTCTAGTCTAACGTAATCAAGAAATATCATGATATATTTCCTGATTTCCTAAATCAACTAAATAAGGAAAGATGACAGCTAGAGGCCTCTACAGCCTGTCAAATCTACAGCATGTTACAGCTGTGAATGGGCTGAATAATCTGGATTTTTAACACTTATATTATCAATTGAATAAACTTCAGGTATATTTATACACAGAAAAACGTAAAAGCTGATCCTAAGAAAACTCCTAGATACTAGGAACTACGTTACATATTTCTAGGAATTAGTTTACAACAGAACTTACAAAGTAGCATCAATTATATCCATGATTCTAGGAACCTAACAATCCTCTCGGCTAGTTTGAATTTCAACAGTTTTCTTTAATTTGATCTTCTTATTGATTTGATGTCTTTGAATTAATTTTGGAGTTTATTGTGGGCCATAAATATTTAGCACTTTTTCTGAGGAGGTGAACTCTATTTTGTTCTCTCCTGCGGACGTGTTCTGTCCAAAATGAGGGAAACTGAAAACAGTAAAAGAGTATCCTCAATGAATTCAGCTATTTTGGGGATTTTATTTGTGCACCCTTACCAAGTCTTTTCCCGCCTGTTTTGTAGGTTGCCAGGGAGTTGTCATTTCAAATTTCTGCTGAATATTCCTTGACTGAACCTCAAGTTGCACGTGTAATTTCGGAAGCAACTTTCATACGACGCTGCTCTTTTCATTGGAAATAGTATGGCTATACATGATGCAGACATGTATGGGCATGGATGGTCAAGATGTACACATAATACTTCAGCTATGATTTTAAACTCGGAACTATTTTTTCATTTGATTTGGGTGGTTGGGAACAGAGGAGCCAGTGGTATTGATGGGTTGGTTAGTACAGCTATTGGCTTTGCCTGTAGGATGCAATAAATGGGTAAGCCATGAGAGGTCTTCATATTTTTTGGTCACCGCTGGAGACTAGTTATGGTAGACATAATCTGAGAAATATTTTTGTCATTATTCAATGGCTTCTTTCGTTCAGTAGAGGTTCTATTTTCTTTCTTTTTCCTATTTCCTTTTCCTACCTAAAAAAATTAAACTATCATAATGCTGACTTAATATTCAGGTTCTTTGTGTGATTGGAGATGTTTCTTTCCTTCATAATACCAATGGGTTGGCAATTTTGAGCCAAAGGTAGGGAGCTTATCTATTTGGTTTTGCAGGCTTGGGTTATTATTTTGTGGTCCTTTTTTTTTTCCCCTCTTTTTTAAACCCTCTTAATTATAGTTTGGTAGAAATATTGATTACTATTACCTTGTAAGATTAGCAGCATGTTTTTCTGTTAGGTACTGAGTAATGTAATATAGTTAGTAATTAGTTTAATTGACGAGTGTTATTTTAGCAAATTGTTAGACGGTAGTTATTAGTATAAGAGGGGTTTAGCAGTGAGTGGAAGGCTTATGTCTGATTTGTGAGTGATTTGGGTATTCTTTAGGGCTTGGGAAACCAAGATTTGGGAGAGTTGCAGCCTCTCGAATGCTGCTCTATCAGTATTTCTTCATTTTATTCTGATTCAATAAAGCTTAATTTCTGCATAAACCCCAACTCCACCTAGCCAAACACTAATAAACCTCCCTAATTCTTACCCTGCCAACTCAACACACACACACACACACACACACGCACACACATATTAGTCATTCTCTGAATTTACATTAAGACCCCTCATTAGCCTAAACCTTCCTAGGCTGATGTGTAACAGAACCTTTATTTAAATCTCGTATGTCTGATGCCGAAGTGTGGTCCACTTTCTTTTGCTAATCTGTAGGCAGCTTTCATGGTTCCAACTGAGTTGCTTGCAATCCAGCATTATGATCATTTAAATAATTTGCTTGAAAAGCATGGAGGAAGTTGAGTGCAAACCTTCTATTGCGTTACTAACAGGTTCAACCCAGTTAAAACAATCACGGATGATACGTAAGGTACCAATAACCATCCTGGACTTTTGCTTTCTTACTTCTAATATCTATAGTCTTACCATTAAAATAACGTATTTCAGGATCTTCAAACTGGAGACATATTAATAGTCACTGCCCATTGGAACCCGCAGTTTGATTGCTGAAAGGTGGAGTTCTCTGCACTGCAGATTGCTGTAGTGGATGAGCAGCATCGTTTTGGTGTGATCCAGAGAGGAAGGTTCAACAGCAAGGTAGTGTGTTTTTATATGATTAGCAATTAGCATGATGATTATGGCTGATTAGTCTTTGGTGATGATACAGAATTGATACGGAATGGTAAGTAGAAATGTTATTAAGCACGAATTATTGAATTGAAACAACCTGCAAAGATGGAAAATGGTGTTGGATAGTCGAAAACGATTCCCAAGTTGCATCAAAGGTGGGCATCCCCTGCCAGTGGATCAACACCTCCACGTCACCCCCGCTGCCCTCTCTAGGCTGGCGAACACCCAAAACCTCTGCTGGCTCCATCAACATCTCCATGTTCGCGGTAAGCTAAGCAGGAAGCTCCTGAGAGGCCTCAGCCGATCCCAAACAACGCTTGAGTTGGGACACATGGAAAACCGGGTGAATGTGAGCTGACTCAGGAAGCTGCAAACGGTAAGCCACCTTACCAATCCGCTGTGCCACCTCATAAGGGCCAAAGAAACGGGGTGCCAACTTCTCATTCCTGCGACGGGACAATGACAGTTGCCGATAAGGACGCAGCTTGAGAAACACCAAATCACCCACCAAAAACTCGACATCCCGCCTCTTGCCATCGGCCACCCCCTTCATCTTATCATGTGCCCGTAGCAGGTGTAACTTCAGTTCATCCAGAGCAACGTCTCTGTCCTCCAACTGACGGTCAAGCGACGCTACTGTTGTCTTGCCGGAACCAAACCGGATCAAGGGTGGAGGGTCTCGGCCATACACCACACGAAAAGGTGTAGTATTGGCCGCCGAATGGTATGATGTATTATACCAATACTCGGCCCAAGCCAACCAACGCATCCATTGACGAGGTTTGTCAGACGCGAAACAACATAAATACGTCTCGACACAACGGTTGACCACCTCTGACTGACCGTCTGTCTGAGGGTGATATGCAGTACTACGCTTGAGTGATGTCCCTTGAAGACGAAACAACTCAGTACAGAAACCGCTTAAGAAAACCTTGTCACGGTCTGACACAATGGAACGGGGAATCCCATGCAAGCGAACCACCTCCCGCATGAACAAATGAGCCACCGCCGGAGCGGTAAAAGGATGACGAAGTGCCACAAAATGGGCATACTTACTCAATCTATCCACCACAACCAATATAGTGTCATAGCCTTCGGACTTAGGAAGGCCTTCAATGAAATCCATAGACAAATCCTCCCAAATCTGATCCGGAATTGGGAGAGGTTGCAAAAGCCCCGCGGGCAACAAATTGGAATGCTTGTTGCGTTGACAAACCGTACAGCGACCGACATACTCCTTAACCTCCTTGAACATGCCACCCAATACCAAACAGAGGCTAAGCGGCGGTAAGTTTTGAACACCCCTGAGTGCCCGCCAACCGGGCCATCATGCGCTTCTTGTAATAGGGCAGCCACTAACGGGGAAGACTTGGCCAAGACTAGCCGACTCTTGTACAAAAGCCGACCCTGCTCCAACGAAAAACCAAGATAGCTGGTGTCCCCCTGTAACAAAGCCTGATAAACTCCCATCAGCCGGGAATCCGACAGCACCTGTTGCTGTATCACCCCATAGTCCAAACCGTGTACAAACGATAGCATGCATAAAGAGGGCATCCCTTCCACACAAGAAAGCACATAAGCAGCCTTGTTCTCTATTCCCGGCCTGTATTGGATGTCAAAGTCATACCCCAACAGTTTAGTAACCCATTTTTGGTGCTCAGTACTAATCAGTCGCTGCTCTAACAGAAATTTCAAGCTCTGTTGGTTAGTGCGAACGATAAAACGCCTTCCAAGCAAATATGGTCGCCATTTCTGCACGGCCAAGACGATTGCCATCAACTCACGCTCGTAAATTGAACGTGCCCTGCCTCGAGGGGACAAAACATGGCTGTAAAAGGCAATTGGACGACCATTTTGCATCAACACTGCTCCTAGTCCATAGCCGGAAGCATCCGTCTCAACCACAAATGGCTGAGAAAAATCCGGTAAGGCCAACACCGGAACCGTAGTCATGGCCTTCTTCAATGCCACAAACGACTCCTCTGCCGCTTGATTCCACCCAAACTGATCCTTTTTGAGTTGCGTAGTCAAAGGACTAGCCACCATCACATAATTCTTGACGAACTTACGATAATATCCAATGAGACCTAAGAAACCCCTCAACTCCCGCAGTGTCTTGGGTGCTGGCCAATTCAGCATTGCTTCAATCTTCCTCTCATCAGCCGCCACCCCCTCGGCTGAAATAATATGCCCGAGATACTCCAATGAAGATTGGCCAAAACAACACTTTTTATCATTAACTCTCAAACTATGCTGCCGCAGTAACTCAAAGACCCAAAACAGGTGCTCCACGTGCTCTTCCAAGGTCGCACTATAAATCAAGATGTCGTCAAAAACACCAACACAAACTTCCGTAGGAAACACTTAAACACCTCATTCATTAAGGCCTGAAAAGTGGCCGGCGCGTTTGTCAATCCAAACGGCATTACCAAAAATTCATAGTGCCCTTCGTGGGTTCTAAACGCTGTTTTTGGTACATCCTCGGCGCGCACCCTAATTTGGTGATACCCCGAACGAAGATCCAACTTGGAAAAGATCTTCACCCCATGCAACTCATCCAACAATTCATCTATTAGCGGAATAGGGAACCAGGCAGGGACAGTAGCGCAATTCAAAGCTCTATAATCCACACAAAAACACCAACTCCCGTCTTTTTTCTTAACCAAAAGTACCGGACTCGAGTACGGGCTGACACTAGGTTGAATGATGCCCACTTGTAACATTTCGTTAACCAAGCGCTCAATCTCATCTTTCTGCACCTGTGGATAGAGATACGGCCGCACCCTAATCGGAGTCATTCCCTCTTGAAGTACAATCGCATGATCACGAGCCCGAGTCGGTGGTAATCCCTGCGGCTTCTCAAAAACAGCAGCAAACTGCCGCAATACTTGTGAAATCTCCTCTGGAATTTCCGTCTGCTTCCCCTCCCCTGCGACCTGTACACATCCCAACTCCACTAAGATTCCCTCTCCTGCTTTCTTGATTGTTTTCAGCATGGACTTTAAAGAAACCAATGTCCTACTGAGACTTGAATCCCCCTGCAACGTAACCGTTGACTCTCCCACCTTGAACTTCATTGTTAATGTCTGCCAATTAACAGTCATATTGCCAAGGGATCCCAACCATTGCATGCCCAATATGACGTCCGAACTCCCCAGCGCAAGGGGTAAAAAATCCTCAACCACCTCCACCCCTTGCAACCCCAACACCAATCCCCTGCAAATCCCACTCCCCTTCACAGCCTTCCTGTTCCCATAATCACCCCATACTCCTGGGTTGTAACTAATGGCAGGTCCAACCTCCACACCAATTCCATGGAAATAAAATTGTGGGTGGCTCCCGAATCGATGAGCACAACCACCTCCTGACTCCCAACTAATCCCCGTATTTTCATGGTTTTTGGAGTGGTGATTCCCACCACTGAATTCAAAGAAAGTTCCACTACCTCTTCCTCATTCACTGCTGTAATTTCTTCCTGTTCAATTTGACTAACTTCCTCTTCCTTTTCTAAAATCAAAATCTGTAATTCCTTATTCTTACAAACATGTCCAAAGTAATATTTCTCATCACATTTAAAACAGAGGCATTTTTCTCGTCTTTTCTGGATTTCAGCCTCAGAAAAACGCCTAACAGTAGGCATATCTGTTGGCTGAAACGACTTGTCGTTTTGTGAAGGGCCAAACGACCTATCGTTGGACATGGCTGATTTGAGGATATTTGTTGATTAGCTCCGAAAGGCCTGGTTATATGGTTGTTGTCGCATCCACGGGCTGGACGTCGTTCCTTTAGCTCCTCTCAAAGCAAAATTTCGATCCTCCACTCTCCGCGCCAGTTCGATGATCCGGTTCAACCCGCTCGGCTGAAGCAGGCAAATTTCCGCCCTAATCTCCGGCTTAAGACCGTTGATGAAGTCCTTCGAGGATCGCCGTGGGAATCTCCGTCAAAGGCGCGGCCAGCATCTCAAAATCCCTTATATACGCGCGCACTGTTCCTTCCTGCCGGAGAGCAAGGAACTTCTCGCAGTTCGACCCCTCCTGCGATGGTCGGAAACGGTCGAGCAACAACTTCTTGAATTCTAGCCAGTCGCGTATGGGCCGGCGCCCGTCTGTCCACTGAAACCAAGCCAGAGCCTCGCCATCGAGACTAATGGCTGCCGCCTCCAATTTCTCCTTTTCTCCCATGCGATTTAGGGCAAAAAATCGCTCAGCACGGAAAATCTAGCCATCTGGATTTGTGCCTTCAAAAATCAGCATTTCGATTCGCCTTGTCATCCCTCCCAACCGAAATTCTCCTTCTCGGTGCTCATACGCCGGTCCGCCTCCGTTCCCATTCTCAGCCCTAGCCTCCCTATATTCTGAATCCTCTCCTCCTTGTTTCTATAACAACGAGTCCAATTTCCCCAAAATCAATGCGACATTCTTCTCCAATGCAGGAATCTTCTGCAAATCATCCTTAACTTATTCCATCTCCTTTGCAATTCCCTCCCAAACAGAACTCAACTGTTCTTCCACGGTACCCAGTCTTTCCTCCAATTTCCTGGCCGCCATCACAGATTACGCAAGATCGACGCTCTGATACCAATTTGATACAGAATTGATACGGAATGGTAAGTAGAAATGTTATTAAGCACGAATTATTGAATTGAAACAACTATCGGAAGATTGAGACAAGAATCTTTCCGGACACAATTCCTACACTCAGGTTTTCGAGAGACTTGAACTCTCCAACTTCTCACAAAACAATTCTCTAACTAACTCTCCTCTGTTTTCCCTTCTATATATCCCCTGATTCTACAATAGACAACCCCACCCCCCGCGCAGAATCCCTAATCTACCCCCGTCTTTTATTTCTCCTTATGTAAGTAAAGTGCACCGGTGGCCTATCAGGTGATTGTTTCAAAAAAAAAAAAAAAAAAAAAAGCCTTTGGCCAGTGTTATTGATCTATCAATAAACTTTTTTTTTAATAAGTTTTTTGTCAGTTATTGGTGTATCTCTTGCATCGCACATGATGTTTATACATGTATATCCAGTCTATGGTCTGAAGAAGCCCCACCAGATGCACAATTACCCGAAGATCTTTTTAGGAAGAAACACGGTTACTCAAAACCTACCAAGTGATGGGTTCGACAGAAAATCAATGGAGTGAAATTCTTCACACCTAAACAGATGAAACTAACTTTGATTTGAGATATTTAGCAACTCCAAAAATACCAAAAAAAAAAAAAAGAGCATCTATTGCATGTCTTATTTCCATGCCTGGAGATTAGACACCTTAAGTATTCCAGTGTGGATTTGGGAGATTAAGATGTGGTCGTTGCTTCTCTAATTTATTCTTTGCTTTCTTAAATTTTGTATTATCATCATGTCTGATATTATGTTAATGAATGGTTCTTTAACTTGTTCCATTTATTCACTTAGAATTTTATTTAACAGCAATAACTGTACTGTATCGATGATGTCATATGTACGATATCAGTGCAGATGGCTGGCTTTAGCTTCTTTTTTTCTTTATTTATTTATTCAAACCCTCTCAAATACTGCAACACTATTTTGGATGCATTTGAGTTTCTGATACCAGTCAGAAATGAAAATTCAGATACTAGGATTAGGGAAGGAGAAAGAGATGAGCTAAATGAATTTTTAATCTGGTGTATATTGCTATTCTCTGACACCTCTGTTCATATAGGTTAGTTCATATCATGAGGAGGATGGCTATTTTCTTTGGGATAAAATAAAGTATTGGGTTTCATTATGGGTTTATAGGGATAAAAGCTTGGTAGACCTATTTTTTCGGATTTTATCAGGAGTTGAGCTCCTTTTATTTAGCCTTACTCTTGTTTTATGGAGAAGCTAATGCTTCGTTTTCGGTCTTAAACTTCATTGTATTTTTGGGTTTGGTTTGGTGAGGATAATTCTTCCTCCCTCCCCTTTCCTATATAATCAATAAAGTTTGTTTCTTCTTAAAAAAAAAAAAAGAGTTATGGAAGTCATGATTACAATCATATGTGTCCAAAAAAAATAAAAATAACTAATAATGTCAACACATGCTGGTTGTCTAAATTTTATTTTAACATGCGTAATTTTTTTTTTTTTTTTGTCCCCTTGATTCTGCAATGATTTGTGGAGTAACTGAGTGAGGGAACTAATCCTGCAGTTGGGCAATACTTCCATATGTTCAAGACTTGCTTCAGAAAATTCGGATGACTCCTCACAAACTGATAAGTTTATGGCTTCTCATGTTCTTGCCATGTCTGCCACTCCTATCCCGAGGACTCTTGCTCTGGCTTTATACGGAGATGTGTCCCTGACACAAATATACAATGTTTCTATCCTGTCGCTCCATATTAGTTTGCTTATATGTTTTTCTTTGTCATGTTGCATGAAGCTCATAGAGAAAATTTCGTGTGGTCTCCGCATATTTTGAAACGACAAGTAGTTTTGTTGCAAAGTTATAAGAAAATTGTTTGAGATTAAAGATCAGAAGTTCAAAGGAAGTAGGTATCAATTGTGTGTGTTTTATCAACGTGGTTATGGATGGAATGAATGTTAGAGTTATGCTAGGACGATATTGTTCAGTTATTGAGCTTTTTGTAGTTCTTTTAACATCTTTTGTTCTTTTGGATAAAGCTAAATGATCTTTTAATTTCATCGGACACACTTCATACACAAAAGATGTTAAAGGAACTACAGAAAGCTCAATAATTGAACAATATTTGATTTTAGCAACTTGTAATATGCTTCTAATACTTGGAAATTAGCAATGTGTCTATTACAAGTCGTTTATTCTAATATGCTTCTAATACTTGGATGTTTTCGATCTTTCTTATAATATTTGATTTTTGTGCTTTCACTTGAGGAATCATGGAAGAATGCAAAGTACATAAGGAAGCATTCTTATTCGTCCGTAGACTAAAACCTTTTATATTAAAAATACTGTTAAATATGTGGGAAGCAGTGAAAGAAGTCATGAGTCAGAGAGAGAGAGAGACGAAAACCTTTATATTAAAAATATTGTTAAATATGTGTTAAGCAATGAAAACAAGTCATGAGAGAGAGAAGAGATTAGTGTTTGATTGTTTCCACTTTAAAGGTCTATACATCGAGCACAAATAAATTCACAATTTTTTATCCTTGAAACTACTGTGTAAGTATTTCTGTAAGAGTTCATCTATACTTAGGGGTTAGCATTTTCATTTCAAGGACAATATGTTAATTTATTTGAGTGGCAATGATTTTTTGATTCTTTGCTTTCGTTTGGAATGTTATTTCATGAATATGATATCATATTTAACAGATAATCCTAGATGAATTACAAGGAGGAAAACTGTATCTTGTGCATCCAGTCATCAAACAATCTGGACAGCTGCCTCTACTTCTTGTAGCTGCAGCAGACTTTGAAGCTTTATCCTGCAGGTTTCAGGACTATCCTGCATGGAAAAATGAAGAGCGACGAGAAAGACGAGGCACTTAAACACTTTAGATGTGGAGAAACTCATATACTGCTTTCCACACAAGTAATTGTGGTTAGTGTTGATGTTTTGAATGCATCACTGATGGTTGTTATGAATGCTGAGAGGTTTGTGATAGCTCAGTTACACCAACTTAGAGGACGAGTTGGGCATGGAGCTAGGAAATCCAAATGCATATTTGTGACATCTACTGCTACTAGCCTTAACCGATTGAAGGTACTCGAGAAATCATGGGATGGTTTTCACTTGGCTAATGTGGACCTTTCTTTACACGGACCTGGTGACTAAACAGTCCGGACATCTTCCAGAGTTTCCTATTGCCAGATTGGAAGTAGATGGGAATATTTTACAACAAGCACGCCTTGCTGCACTGGTAAATGTTATTCCTTTGAGCACAATTTTATCAGTGACCTTTCTGAAAATTGTCAATTTTTTACAATTTTGTTCATTAATTATTGTTAGTGTGTTAATATTTCTGCTATAAAGTTGTTCTTGATGTAGGCTGCTTGGAGACCGCCCTCTTTGAAACTTGGTGGCTTAACAATATGGAATTCGAAGTTTAGAATTTGTAAACGAATCACTAAATTTAGAGAATAATTATGGATGAAGCTAAACAATGCAAAAGAGGTGGACAAGAAATTATTTCAGAATTTGTGAAATAATAGAATTACTAAGGATAATACTAGAAGAAAAAAATTTTGAGGTCTAATTTGGTTAGAAAGGTATTTAGACAGGACACAAGGAGGCAAAATATTATAAGGATGATTGGTATTGCCAGTTCATTGAACAATACTTCTGACAACTAACTTAGAAATTGAGAAGAACCTGATACATATACATCCTTAAAACTTTTTTTAATTTTTTTCCTCTCACTATAATTGATGCTTATACTGGACTTCTCTAACGTGTTTTGGTTAATCTGGTTGCAGAAGATTTTAAGTGCTTCTCACGAGTTGGAGAAATTCCTGCTGCTCAAACCAGAGCTTAGCATGAAACGGCCACTTTCTTTTCTGGGTGATTGAACTCATGGTAAAACAAGGTCTTTAAACCATGCCCAAATTATTAACTCTTGCACTGATGACACCTAAACTGCTGGTTGCCTTCAATTATTACAGACTTCATCATCTGTTTCAAGTTGCTATAACGGACTTCCTCACACTGAATTTAACATTTTTACGTCGTCCTGAACTCTTCTAATTCACAGCTTAGATAAAACAATGCAATAAGACCAAGAAGCGTAAAGTTCTCTCACATTTTTGTGGGTCCTTATTCAACACCAAGGGAACAACAGGTGGTCATCACTGTCGTCTGTATCCATTATAAGTCCCTTTTTTTTTTTTTTTTTTGTGATAGTAATGGCCGCCATTTTGGAGGATGGATTTTTGTTCAATCTGTATATGGATAGCATTCGTCAATAGGGCTTCTCCACTTTCTTTTTTTTTTTTTTTTTTTTTTTTTTTTGGGGTTTCCAGTGAAGCAAACATGCCTCAGCTAAGCAAGTTATTAGAAGCGTGGCCTCTAGAAAATCCACACTCTGTTTATCCTGACTGAAAACCTTGTCGCCGAAGCCACGGCTTGTTTGTAGATTGACTCTTGACTAATATAAGTTTTTTGTTCTTGTACATATATGTTTGATAACATCGCATCTTAGCAAACTATCTTGCCCTTTTGTTAAACGTCTAAAATAGTCCGTTTAGTGCTAGACTAGTTTGTGGTCTTCTGCATACTCCCAACACAAGTTTCGTATACAAGGGGTTTATTGAATTAAAGCATCCATGATACAATAATTTCTTCAGGAGAAGAAATTACACACACACACACACACACATTAAATAAAAATAATTCCAAGGATTACTATTATCTGCGGCCTCCTTGAACATGAATCTTTATCTTATTTTAGAATCTTAACTTTAAAAATTTTGAACCTTACCATCTAATGTTATTTTGTCATGTTATATCTCTATTAATTTCCTCTATGTTCTTGAAAACGTTTGTGGTATGTGGTTGAAAAATCAGAAATGATGTCTTTTACAAGATGTGGATTCTATTTTATAGGTTGACATTTATTTTAGACTTGATCACGAAAGTTGTTTTAGAAACTTATTAAGCTTGAATGAAAGTTAAGTTGAAGATTAACTTAACGACAAGATTATTAGTAATCACTGCCTCTCTTGCTATTCGCCTGATGACACTTCCATCTTTGTATTTTGTTTTTAAAAAAAGAAAAAAGAAGTTGGAGATTTTCTGGTGATGTTGATTTGGAGAATCTCTATTATTCGTTTTCTACTTCTGAAAACAAAAAAAACAAAAAAGCGCAAGTGTTGCGAAGGCGTAATCTAACATTCTAATAATTCAAATGTAACGTGACTTGACTTATGATTTGGTTGTATATTGAATGGATAATTTGGTTTTTGTTAAACAAAAAAGCGCAAGTGTTGCGAAGGCGTAATCTAACATTCTAATAATTCAAATGTAACGTGATTTGACTTATGATTTGGTTGTATATTGAATGGATAATTTGGTTTTTGTTAACATGTTGTATCATTGTTCCGTAATTGTTCGTGTACCTGTCCAAGAGAGAATTTGTTGAAAATTATTAGCAGCTTAAGGGTTAATTATTTAGTCTATACTTATAATGGTAACAAGTGAAAGAGCTTTCTCAAATAATGCAACGTTCTCCGCTTAAAGAAGGTAACATGAGAAAAATTTTCAATATTGAAATTTTCATTTTGAAAATTCTCCACATTTTAGAGTTTAGTAGGTAATATGGATTTGGGAGAGTGCTTTTCTGCAATAATGCAATGCACAAGATGGAGCACTCTTTTATTTCTACTCATTAACATTAGTCTATATATTTCTATCTTTTAGATTAAAACTAGACAAATGATAGAGTTTTTTAAAATGAATACTTTTAATAAGTTAAATACTTACCAAAGTAAAATCTGTAATGTTTTTTGGATTAACTCACGGCTCATTCTATTATGAAGTCTTACCATGAGGTTGCACTAGTATAAGCGCATTTTGTACCTTTTTATTCATAATTTCATTTGAATTAGATACTTTAGAAATCATTATCGCTAGTAAGAAGTAATCATATTCTTTGCCCCCCAACACAAAAAAAAAAAAGTTAATTGTCGGACTCCGAATTTTTAATTTTGATAAATAACATCTTAAATTTTCTAATTGGTTACAAATTGTAATTGTGGTTCAATAATTAACGAACATTGATTAGTAGACGGAAATTGCCCAAGACTTTTACACAAATGCAGCTGAATTTTTTATTGATTAGCAAGTTGGATCTTAAATTTTTTAAACTTTAATTTTTGAATTTGAATTATTGTCTATTAATTGACATACGTTATAAATTGGACTGTATTGTCAAAGATTATAAAATTTAGAGTTCAAAAAGTTAAAACTAAAAGTTTTCGATACGACATGTACATATGATAAATTTAAGATGCATTAATTTAATTTACTTAAAAAAATAAGAAGAAAAAACCTATTGTAATACAGAGTAAATTATGAGTGGACACTTGATTTACGAATTCAGATTCATAATTCAGAATCATTTTCAATTTACGTATATTTTTTATGAGATAAAATACTATAACGAGTCATGAACTATGATTCAAATTACGACACGTATACTCATATTAAATACCCTCTAAATAAGGTTAAAACGCGAGAGAACAGGAAAGAGCAAAACCTAAAATGTTTTTTTGAAGCGGATGAAATTCCTAATCGATGATATCATATGTACACATATAGTGAAGAGTTTCAAAGGGGAAAATTTGCTCATAAATGATATCATATGTTGTACATGCGTGTGACTGACATATACTTGTCTAATATTATTATTAACTGATAAATAAAGAATGAAAATTTAATTATGTTTTGCAACATAATGAATGAAGAGGTGACTAGACTAATGAGGGTAATAAGCGATGGGCCCCACCTGCCGTCCACTGGGATTACAAGACACGATCTGTTTTGATGGACAAAACCCAATCAGCCAGTCACGAGGGAGAGGACAAGCAGACCAAGTGGGCCCCATGCGGTCCCCTACCCAATCATCATTTGTTGGGTCCATGCCCTCCGTGTTCCACGTAATGTCCCAAAAGTCATGATCGAAGTGAGGTAGGACCCACTTTTCCATGCTTTTGCTTCTTTTATTTTATTTTACTTTATTTTAATTTGAAGAGATTCGAATTCTACACATCGCAGTGGTGGTGGAAAGTAAAATTATTGTTAGGCTATTCCTATTCTTTTACCAAGTTCTACGAGTCTAGTTTTAAAATATGCAACCTACAATTAAGAAGTGTGGATATTTATAGATCAGTCTCAAATTTAATTAGATAATTAAAGGTATATTCTTTTGTTCAAAAAAACTCAAAAAAAGACGATTTAAGTTTTAATTTTATTAAAGTTCACGTTTTTTTAAGTTTTAATTTTATTCAATTTTACTCAACTTTATTCAAGTTCTAACTTCAACTCAAGTTATAACTCAAATTTAACTCAAAAACTACACTCAAGTTACACTCCAAAAGAATAACCCCTAAATCACTAATGAGTTGGTATAACATTAAATACGTTTTTCTTTCTCTTTCTTTTTTGAGGATGCACTTTAAGTTTGATATTAAGGTCTCGATTCGCAAATTTGAGTTTTAAATTTGAGTTGAGATGTGACATTTTTTTTAAAGTTTTTAACTGTAGAAACTTAAAATTAAAAATTGAATCAGTGAAATAAATGAGACTTAAAACTCTGTCTAACCAATCTATATGTAACATTAAGGGTCCATTTAGTTCACTGATTCAAGTTTTTAATTCAAGTTGAGATGTGACTTTATGTGAGAGCTTTTTACTGTAGTAAAAAAGTTAGATGTGATTATTTTTTAGAGCTTTTTACTGTAATAAAATTTAAATCGGTGAAATGAACGGAACTTAAATGTGTGGTGGTATGAACAAAAATGAGTCAATTAGAATATATCACTTCGATAGTAGTATTATTTAATTCTATTACTTTTGTAGAAAATTTGAAATATATGGCTTTTAATGAGTTACAAGAAAAATTTACTCTAGACAATTAGATATAGTTAATCATTGATTAATTGGAGTTGATTAATATTTAATTTAAGGGTTGAAAATTAGGTATAAATGAATGGTAGTATAGACTTCATACCACTTGAAAATTATATTAATCAATGAAAATAAAATAAAATGGTAGAAACCAACAAGCGACTCTTTAGAAATGGTATATAGTTAAATTAGCTTAATAAAGAATAATTTTATTGAACCATAGTTGGACGGAAGGCACAGAATCCTTGGGATATCCAAAATAGGAGGAAAAGAGGGTGAACAAAACAACCGGACCGTTTGTTTTTGTTTTCTTTTTTACGCTTTTCAATGAAGAAAAATTAAAACGGGAAATAAAAATGTGTTTGGGAAGAATCCGTACCAAAACTAAAAATAAAAACGTTTTTAAATTTTTCTCAAAAACTCATTTTTTTTGAAAACGGATGAAATCCGTTTTTCTTTTTCTCCCTTCGTTCTTCTCTCTCTTCTCTGACTGCCCACCACCCCCCTGACTACACCCCCCCTCTCCAAACTCTTCTTAAAATTAAACCACAAAACACAATTTCAGTTTTTTTTAAACTGAAAACAATCTCGGAATAAAACTATCAAACGCATTTTCAGAAATGATTCCAAAATGAAAATGAAAACGTTTTCGTTTTCATTTTCATACAAAAAATAAAAACGTTTTAGAACTAATTTCAAACGCACCCAACATGTCGTATCATAGATTTTTTTTCCCCCTTTCTTCCCTCTCCACAATTTTTTTTCCTTTCTTTAAAATTCTATGATAAAAGAGAGAAAAAAAAAATACTATGCCAATAAGACATTTTCAAACTGTCACATTATATATAATCATATATTATATTACAAAAATAATAAAAATTTAACAGAATGAAATGAAAATTTGACAGTTTAAAACCAGAAAGGCTAAGGACACCAACTCAAATTTTAATTTTTATGTGTTAACTGATGTGACATATAAATTATCATTTTTTATTAATAGATGTAATTTTTTATTATTAATTGACGTGATAATATTTTAAACACCCGTTAATAAAAAAGTGACAATTCATATACCACATCAATTAGTACATAAAAATTGAGATTTGAATTAGCATTCTTAACATTATTCATTTAAAATTACAATTTACTAATCGAGAGATTTCCATATCTAATTATATAGTTCTCACTTTTTTATTCTATTATAAAGTATTTGTATACAAAATACTTTATAAGCGGGATACGTTTAACACTAACGATAAAAACCATCCTACCTAGAGTATTTCTTTTGCATCATATCATAAAATCTCTATCTTTCATGATTTGTCTGGTGATAATTCATATCTAACTCCATCACAAGTTTAAAGTTAGAACCCTTATATCAAATTAATTTTTTTCTTTTTCCCTCGTGCTTGCTTAATGCTAATCGAATTGAAAAAGTTGCATCGGAACGTGTGCACGACCACCTGACCTGATGGCGGCCTCGTCACGCCATGGCTTGGATGAGAGGACCAAATGGAAAAAAAAGACCATATTTATTCTTTTTGAAAAAGAAATTGATGAAGAAGTTCGAGGAATTTTGTTAGTGATATTTGTTCTTTTTTTTCGACATGATATGACAATTTACAAATTCTTATAATAAAAAATCGAACGATATTGTTGTATCTCAATTTCTCAAAGAAAAACAACTTTTTGATGATTTTTTGGCTTGTGTGTAAGATGATTTCATCAATTTGCTTGTTTAGTCGAGTGAAATATTTGCTATTTATGGCTCAGGACCATGGTAAAGCATTTCTCAAATTTAGTTAAAGTGATACGTTTATAATCAAGAACAAATATAGCTGACAATAGTGAATATTATCACGGGAAAAAATAAATTTTCATTTTGAGGCAGAAAAGTAAATTGCGTACGTAGTTTTGTACTTCGTATATTTGTGAGCATGATGCCACGATAGTTGTAGTAGAAAAGCACCAATTATGCATTAGTTAGACCAATTTCATGTATTAGCTCGATTTTATCTATTAATATGAATTTTTTCATAGTGTTAGAAATTTCGAGAATAATAGGCCAAGATTTGAGGAGAATTAAAATTAATAGGTCAAAATTTTAGAGAAATTAGTAAATAGGTCAATTTGAGATAAATCTGGATTTACAACTACATGAATTTTTAAAAATCCCTTAGATGAGAATAACCCAGTTAAAACCCTACTCTCTGTTAGGGGTGGTAATTCGTGTTGACGAGTCATGTTCGTGTCGTGTTAAACCATTCAGTTGACATGAATAGATCTGATATGAACACGACTCGTTTATTAATCGTGTCAAAATACAAAACCCAAACACAACCTGTATATTAGTGGGTTGACATGACATGACACGACAAACCCGTTTATTAAGCATGTCGTAAACGTGTCATGTCAACCCGTTAATTACCTGCCAACACGTTTATGAAATAAGTATGTAATAGGTACGTTTAACCTATTAACAACCCGTTTCTGAATCCATTTCTAAACCTATTTATGAAATGAGTGATAAATATACCTATTTCTGAACCTACTTTGAACCTGTTTATAAAATGAGTGATAAAACATGTTTCTCAACCTGATTAACATGATGTAGAGACATTACATAATCTAAGTTCAAAATTAAAACAAACACAAAAGTCTCTCACAAATTAGAAAACAAACACATAAAAGTCTCACAAATTAGAAAAAAAATATACACGATTAATAATTAAACATTTAATTAATTTGTTGTAGTGGGGGGACTCCAAATACATTATTACGTTCAGGAGAACTTGATACCTGTGAGAAAGGCTCATCATCTTTCAACGAAAAGTTGAAGATATCTTGTGTAAGATCCTCTAGCTCTTCATTGAAATCTACACGAAAATAAATATATATAGATACAAGTTAGTTCAAAATCAATATAGAAAATATAAATAAATTAAATAAGTTTGAAACCACCTTTGTCACCATATAACCAATCTTTGGTACAAACAAGTGCTTCAATTGTCTTTGGTTTAAGTGAGCTACGAAATGAATTAAGAACTCTACCACCAACACTAAATGTAGCTTCAGAAGCAACTGTTGAAACAGGGACAGCCAAAATATCACAAGCCATAGAAGCTAATGCTGGATATCGAAATTGGTTTGATTTCCAAAAGGAAAGGATATCAAGCTCCGCGTTCCTAGCCAGTCTTGGCTCATCCAAATAAAGGTCAAGCTTTGATTTCTGTGACGCAGTACTAGACTCAACCGAAGACATCTCATCAAATTCCTACAAAATGAGAAGGAGATAGTATAAGAATACACAAGGAGACATAAGCATAGAGCATCCACATTACCAATAAATAGAGGACTAGGAATTACCTTGAATATAACATCCACATCATCACTTCCTTCTTTTTCCGTCATAAAATATTCAAAAATATTGGTCTTTTGGCTAGTTGAATCCTTATTGTTTTTATTGTACTCTTCAAATATAGAGTACAACGTACTCCTCATTGTTATGCATTCAAAACAATCATCTCCATAAAGCTTTTTGTAACTGAACTCGACAAGCCCAAGCTTAAAATGAGGATCTAGAACACATGTTATAGCCAAGGTAAGATGGAACTGAGACCAATACTTTTGAAACTTGCCCCACATTGCTATTGCCATACACTTTAAGTACTCATCATCACCTTCTGAATATTGTTTCAACATGAAGCAACAATGCCAAATGGAAGGGAAGTACAAGTTGGCAGTGGGATACTTTGTTTCATAAAATTTAAGAGTTGCATCATAGAACAACTTCAAAAAAGTTTTAATCTTCTCAACTTTGTCCCACTCGGCAGTAGAAGGACAATGCTTGTAGTTTGAATCACTCAACTCTAAATGTTGAAAGACACGGCGATAGTAAAGAGTACTCTCAAGCATAAGATATGTCGAGTTCCACCTAGTTGGTACATCTTGACATAACCCTTTCTTATCACCAATTGCAACTAACTTCACACAATCTAAAAACTTTTGTTTCCTCACTTGGGATCCCTTGACATAATTGACACTATCACGGATCTTAACAATGGAATCATCAATCTGCTTCAAACCCTCTTGCACAACTAAATTTAGTATGTGTGCACAACATCGCATGTGAAATAGATCGCCATTGTGTACAAGAACCCCTTTCGCAACTAATTGCTCTCTTAACATGTCAACATAAACACCATTTGCAAAAGCATTATCTAGTGTCACACTAAACACCTTGTTCTCAATTCCCCAGTCACTCAAAAAATCATAAAGTTTTTCAGACAAAACAACGCCACTATGTAGGGGTGGCATAAAACTAAAGTTTAACACTTTTTTCTGTAAGTTCCAATTATTATCTATGAAATGCGCAATGAGACAAACATATCCATCACTAGCCAAAGAACTCCATGCATAAGAAGTAAAGCTAATTCTACCCAGAGTAGTCTCTAACATGCGTTTAATTCATGACATTTCCTTTTTGTAAAACCTTAAAGCATCATCCCTTGTAGTATTTCTAGAGACCAATTGAATTACCAGTTTCGTACTTGCTATCCGCGAGGTATGCAGAGCTACAATGTTTGTACTTGGCCTTCAATTTCTTGTCCGGACCCAAAAGAAGATGAACAAAGTGACTCCAAACTTTTGAGGTCAGCTTCCTTTTTCTTCTTTGGAGTTGATCGCCTTGAGTTTCGTTATTCAAACTCGATCCATCAATCTCTTCAACCTCAACATCCACACTTTGAGACTCAATGGACTCAATATCAATTTCCATTGTGTTAAATTAATCTGCACAAAATAAAACATTAGTTAACATTAGTTTACAGTACCAGAAAACCATATAATTAGATCACAAAGAGATCATAACTCTTGTTCTAGCTGTGCAATAATAAAATAAATGGAGTTTAAATAATTATATGTTCTATATTTCAATAGACATTCACCAATTGATCACAGCATTCACAAACCGTAGATAATTAGAAAGAAAGTCCTCCCTTTCTAAGACCGAAATGAACTCTTTCTCAGAAACAGAAAAGTGAAAGAAAGGAAAAGGCAAAGCAGATAACTCGTAATCAAAAGGAATGAAAACTAAACTGAATCTGTTCACCAAGCAATCACAAAAACACCGAATCAAATAATCAAATAAACTCGTAATCAAAAGGAAAAGTGAACCATTGGAACACAAAAACCGAACACAATCACAATCATTTATCTTCTCAAGCTTTAACAATAATCAAATAAACACCGAATCTGTCGAATCAAATAAACACCGAATGACCAAAATGACCGAGAAGCCAAAGCCAACAACACATGAACCAAATAAAGGAAACTAAGAAACGGAAAAGAGAAAGTAATAAGAATGAAACAAAGTAAAGCAAAGCAAAAGGAACCATTGGAACACAATAAAAAACAGAAGACAAAGTAATAAGAAAACTAAGAAGCTCTTTCTCAGAAACAGAAAAGTGAAAGAAAGGAAAAAGCAAAGCAGATAACTCGTAATCAAAAGGAATGAAAACTAAACCAAATCTGTTCACCAAGCAATCACATAAACACTGAATCAAATAATCAAATAAACTCGTAATCAAAAGGAAAAGTGAACCATTGAAACACAAAAACCGAACACAATCACAATCAATTATCTTCTCAAGCTTTAACAATAATCAAATAAACACCGAATCTGTCGAATCAAATAATCACCAAATCAAATAAAAAAAATAGGGCGGAGAGAGGAAAAACCTGGCGAAGAACAACACCGAATCTATTCCCCAAGCAAAGAATATGTTCCCCAAGGTTGATTCTGATGAAGAGTGAGAAGAATAAGGACCGAATCTGTTCCCCTGCCTCCCCAAGGTCGAATCTGACGGAGAGAGTGGAAAGTCTAGAGAGAATGGGGCGGAGAGGAAAGAAGAAGAAGAGAAGCGGTGGGTCTGGACTGAGAAAGCAGTGGGTCTGGACTGAGAGAAACGGTTGTCCTTCGGTGGACTGAGAGCTCAGGCGGCAGAGAGGAGAGTTGAGAGAGAGTGGAGGTTGAGAGACCGAGAGAGTAGAGAGAGTCGGGAGACCAAGAGAAAAAGGGTTTGGAAATTATGTTGGACTTGTGGCTTGTGCGGCGGCAGTTGGGATATTAGAGAAGAGAATAACAAATAGTGAAACTTTTTTTTAACCTAGGTAATAAATGGGTAACAAACGGGTAATAAACGGGTTGTATAATCGTGTTATCTAAATATGACACGTTTAATAAACGGGTTATAGCGGGTCAATTGTGGGTTGGCGGGTCAACCTGAAAATAACACGTTATTTAATCGTGTTTCACGGGTTCGACCTGATTTTGACTCATACCTATTTATGTTAAACCCAAACCCGCTAATTTTGTGCGGGTTTTGAGTCGTGTCATTGTGTCGCTACCCGGATTGCCAGCCCTACTCTCTGTCATACTCGTCTCTCTCTTCGCTTTTTTTTACGTGGTAAATTCAGAATTTACTCAGTAAATTCAGGATTTACGAATATAACTTCACTTAAAACCTTATACGAAAAAGGTTATAAACTTTACTGGTAAAGCCAGGATTTACCAAGATAACTTCACTTGGAACCTTATGAAGAAATGGTTATTAGGTTTAATAGTAAACTCAGGATTTACGTAGTAAATTTAGGATTTACCAAGATAACTTTACTTTTAACCTTATAATGAAAAGGTTATCAACTTTAATAGTAAATCTAGGATTTACGTGGTAAATCTATAATTTATCAAAATAATTTCACTTGGAACCTTATAAGGAAAAGGTTATCAACTTTAATGGTAAATCCAAGATTTACCAAGATAACTTCACTTAGAACCTTATAATGAAAAGGTTATCAAGTTTAACGGTAAACTCAGGATTTACATAGTAAATTCAGAATTTACCAAGATAACTTCACTTGAAACTATATAAGGAAAAGTTTATCAATTTTAACGGTAAACTCAGAATTTACATGGTAAATCAAGGATTTACCAAGATAACTTTACTTGAAATCTTATAAGGAAAAAGTTTTCAATTATAATGGTAAACTCAGGATTTATGGAAAATGAAAAATGATAAATAAAAAAAAGAATAAATTTAGAAAATGATAAATTAAAAACATAAAATAACCTATTAATTTCTATAAGCTTCCATAACTTTTAAATCTTGCCCTATTTCCTGCGATTTCCCCTTTTTTTCTTCCTTAAAGTAAATCAAATGATAATCAAGGAGTGATGTGTCGAGTACTCCAATGCAATATATCATTGGTGAGATAATTCAATTAATGGTTAAGTTGCATGTGTATATATGTTTGTCCACAAGTAAGGATTGTATAACATTTGTACTTATGTAATATAATAATAACCATAATAATAATTAGAAAACTTTATGCTTATTATAGAAAGTGCAACATCTAGATGGAATCATGTTTATAACCTGTCGGTTCATATAAATTACAATTTAATATATCTATCTGACCGAAGTTGACAATTATGCTATCGATCTCTGAAGTGTTTTTGTCTCTTTTTCTTTAGTTTGTTCACGATAAAGCCCATCATTTCTTGAACATTTATTTCCTCTTGTAAAAATAAAGGAAACAAAAAACATGGTTATTATCAACTTTACGCATTAATGAGGAGGTGAATGGTACAGTGTCAATGATTTTAAATTTCATTATTTTTTGAGGGAAAATTAATTTTCATTTAACATTTTGGTTTGGTCGTCTACTATTTTTCTTTTCTTTTTGTTTCGTTTAATTTAATAGTTTGTCTTTATCTACAATTTTTTTGAAAAGGAAAATCCTATGCAATTAATTTTAAATTCTATGAGTAGGTGATTTGCCGTTATTAATTATCTGAAATTGGTGAATTTTTTTAGTGCGTTTCCATTTTTCATATTTCTATATATATATATCAGTGTGTGTTATATTCTCCGTAGTCAAATGGGAATTATTATTAGCTATGACTTGGGAATTGGGCCATATATTGGATGCAGGTCACAAGTCACTTTATGAGGTCAAAAGCCATTTAGCTTATTTTTTTGAGTGAAAAATTCAAAAAAAAAAAAAAATTGAATTATAATTTTATTTGAGTTCATATTTTTTTAAATTTAAATTTAAGTTTAAACTCGAGTTCAAACTCAAATTTATGACTAAAACTCGAGTTCAAGTTTTCCATTCAACTCGAGTTCAGAAACTCAAACTCAAATTAATGAACAGTACTTTTTCTATTCTTAAAAATGCTATAACTTTTTCGTTTTAATTCTGATTAAGATGATTTTTTTTATGCGTTGACAATGAAAAGACGAATAAAACCTGACTCATATACCCTATTAAAATTTTTTATCAGCATTGAGTTTTTATTAAAATACTATCTAAATACAAATTCAAGTTTTGACTCACTCAAACACAAACTCAAAAAGATTCTTATCTCAAACCATAATGATGTACACAATTAAACACAAACTCAAGTTACAAGTTCAACTCAAGTTATAACTCAAATTCAACTCAAAAATTATACTCAAGTTAAACTCCAAAAGAACAAACCCAACTTTTAATCACTTTTGGAAATTAATCTAATACGCTTGTGTTATCTTTCTGATTTTCTATTGCAATCGGTGCACAAGAAGTTCATGTATAATAACTTATTTAAGGAATCAATCAGTGCACGAGAAGTTCATATATAATAACTTATTTAAGGAATTAAATCATTTATTTATATCCAAGTTGTGGAGGGAAGCGCAGCTAATTCCAAGTTCTATGGTGATATTATAGTTTACCAAAAATAAATAAAGTTGAGCTACGAGAGTCCTTGAATGTTTTGAGAAAGTGACTTCTAAAATATAAAAAAAAGGAAACCACCAGATTATTTGAATAATTTTATTCCCGCAGTTACTTGAACTCACTAAAACTTGTCAATTTAATACTCAATATTCTAATAGAGCTTAATCGGCTATGTATTGTACATTTGATTGATTTTTTTGAAAGGCAATAGTATAACTATATTAAAAAGTCACTAAAGAGTTAATATACAGGACAAAACTAGAGAAGAATAGGGTGTTACTCATATGACTAAACAATACAAATGCATCATTTACTCAATAAGGGAGATAACTCCTCCAACTAGTGACACTATAACAGGGTTCGGCCTCTTCGAATGGACTCTAAATGAACCACGTCTCAATCCCAAAATGGACTACATAACTTGGACTTAGAGCGGTGGGGAGACCACCTTCTAGTCAAGATATAATATTAGTAGATGGGGACACCATCACCGTTATTACAATACAAATAAAAATATAAAACAAGAAAATAGAAAAAAAAAATGTAAAGATCTTAAGAAATCAAACTAGCAAAATCAAGCCCCTCAACGCCGAAGGTATGTAAAACACAAGAGGAGTGGCACTGGAAAAAAGCTCATGAAACGGCGACAAAAGCACCAGACACACATGCCGCCGCAAATGAGCGGGGACTGCCACATGTTCCAAACCACCTTCCTCGCCTCCCTTCCACGATCTAATTCCTAGAGTTTCAACAGAATCTCACAGCGAACGCGTTCTAGATCTAAAGTAGAAGATCAGAAACTAATTTTCCTTGAACAACTCCATTTCGATGACTATCCACACTTCCATTGGCACGAATCCGACGCCGGTGACCTATGCGATCTCTCTTACGAACTTTGGAGGCCAGCAGCCCGCCAAATAGCCGGACCATTGACCCCAAAATACTCTTCCTCTAAGCTTGTTGCAAAGCGTCTCTCTTTAGCTTTCTCTCTCTAGAACTTTGACAGCTAGGGTTACAATATATTTAATTGATTTTGATATTTTTCACCTACTATACAAATAGTTGAATTCATTTTTTCTCCTAGTACACACAGCTAAATTCTTTTTTTTTGGG
>NW_010363046.1:484021-506964 GCF_000414095.1 Morus notabilis
GGCAGAAAAGGGCTAGCAAACTAGGTCATAACATTTTTAATAACAAAAAAGAGGCTCCATTAACAGTAACAAAGTCGTAAATTTATATGAGAGGTAACTAGTAACTATAATATAAACTTAAAGGGATATAAAAGATAATATTTTTAATTTTTTAGAGGGGCTTTGTGCAATTTTTTAGAGATTTTTATATAAATATAAGTAAAAAAGAAAAAGAACAAAAGTTGAGGGGTAGGCTCCCTGTCCATTAGGATAAACTTAAAATATCTTCTTTATTTGCTGAAATCGTATTGATTATTGGTGATTAAATGAGGATTTTCTAATTAAGGTAGTTAAGGGGAAAGAGGAATCTAGGCATTGCCTAATTCGGACAACCAATTAAGGGAGGAAAAAAAACATGAAACTTCTTGAAATAAACTTGTCTCAATAAAATTATACTGATGAATTATCAATGATCGAAGAAAGACATATTATTATAATTCAAAAAGATTGACCCATAAGATAGGGATATAGCATATTTTGAATTAGGAAACAAGATATTTTTCGATTTTATTCTTAATCAATTGTAATTATCTCGTAAGGGCATATAAATGGAGAATTATACATGGAAAAACGCCCTACGTCCATTCTATTAAGCAAATTCGCTTGCAGTTCTCTTAGATTATAGTGAAAATTTCTATCTCCTAGTCAAAATTTCCTAACAGACATAACTCTGAATTTAGAGTGAATTACTGTATATCTCATGTGTTCATTTATTTTCTGACTAAAAAGATTATTACGTGATAATGATTGACTTGTATTCTTGTTTGTTCGATAAATTTCCAGTATCACCATTATCATACTCGATTTAGGTTCAAATATGTGCCGGTTACTAGTAGTGTTCAAAATTTCTGAAGTATGACCTAGACATCTTTTCATGTCTGCCAATTAAGGGGGAAAAGAAAAACAAGAAAGGAAAAAAAAAAGAAAAAAAAAGAAAGAAACCATTATTGACTTTTTCCATGCGCAATATCCTATGGATGGATGCCAAAGTTTTCGTTCGAAGTCATAACTATTGATGCATTTACAGCTCTATATAGGGACATTAACCAAAAGGAGTTGGAGACAATTAAAAGCAAAGCCTTCCAACATAAATGAGACTCTGAACTCTATGCCCCCAAAAAAAATTCTGTCGTTTTCCTCTACAGCTTTAATGCAAGGCGTTACAAATCCTTTTGTATCCGCAATAGCAGGTAAAAGTGTATTCAATACCACCTCATTTTATTGAAAACGTAACAACACATTTCAATTAGTAAGTAGTAATTATAACAAAACAAAAGAAGGAAAAAAAAAAAAGAACTTTCACGATAGAGTAGGTTATTTAGCTTTATTAATAGGTACTTTTAGAGAAAATTTTAAGTTTAATTCTATTATTTATGTTACTATATTAAATTTTAATGCCACTATAAAAGATAATCTACAGATTATGAAAAAAAAAATTTTAAATTGTGAAAGATAACTTATAGAATACAAAAAATATCTTGCAGATTATTAAAAATAGCATGCAGTTTATAAAAAAATAACCAACAAGTTATTAGTGAAACGTATAAATTTTGCATTTGTATTGCCCACTTCAAATATGATTGTCACCTAGACTTTACCCCAATCCTTAGTCCTTACCATCCCTGGTTGTCTTTAAAATTCCATGAACCATTAGCTCCATATAATCATTACATAAAATGTATGAGTTTCATAATTTGTAAAGTGACTATTAAAGTTAAAATTGAACGGTGTTTTTTGTTGAATATGCAAGTACGGAGATATAGCAAGCAAATTCTCATGTACATAGTAGACTAGAGGGATTTTGTTCTAGGTCCACCAAAGAGAATATTGCAACCCCCACAATTTTCTAGAAAACTCTTTTCTACAATTAATGCTTTAAAACAGCGAGATTCTCATGAAACTGTACTATATTTATGAGAATAAAAAAAAAAAACGAAAGAAAATCTCCCATCAACAATTAATGTTTTAGTTAGAGGTTCAAATTTTCATAAGTCTCGACATATTTGCACTACTATATTATTGAAATATAATTTAACGATGTACAAAAGATGCGCTTCTATAATAAAAGTAAAATTAAATAAGAAAATAAATTAAAGAATAAATAAAAAATAAAAAATAAAAAATTAATACAATTTGTCGAAGTGCTGTATTAATTGACTAAAAAAAGAATGTTCACTAATAAATAATACTATAAATGAGGATTCATATAAAAAGATATTACAAACACGGATAAATGACTCAAAATTAAAATAAAAAGATTTCATAATACAAAAATAAATATAAATAAAGTCTAAAATAATTACCATGTTAACTTTTCCTAAAAGTTATTAATACGATTAATTTTTAACTATTAAATTTAATTAAAATTACATTAAATTAGAAAATATGCTACATAAATAATTTTTAATACTTGAAAATAAAAAATCATTAATAATTTATTTTTTTTAGTCCTCGAATAGAAACTCTCAAGTAAGTAAATATTCCTTTTTTTAATTAAAAAATAAAAAAAAAAGGTTTGACAAGAGGGAATTAGAGAATAGAGAAGAGAGGACAAATTCCAAATTGGGACCCTAGTGCTTTGCTTAGGTGCCAATGATTTCGGCAGCTGACCTTTGAATCGACAAGCAGACTAGAGACCTCTGGGCTCCACTTATCATCTCTTCTACAGCGAGACCTGCCGGATATTCTCCTACACTTTCCCTTTCTCATCACTTGGACACGTGTCACGCATCAGGTGGGTCACACACTTTGACTTGACGACATCAGTCAAATAACCCCTACCCCAACTCCAAAACCATGACTAATTAAATTAACCCCCATAAAAGAAAATTAAAATTTTTTTAAAAAATCCCATCATCCTCGGTAGAATTTCCTTCACTAATATATGTTTCTTTTCTCAAATTTTCATTTCATTTTCTTTTCTATTTTCCTTTCCACATTGTGGTCATGTGGTTTTTAATTCTTGTCTTCTTTCCCCACTAGAGAGAGCTATATATTTGACCTTTACATTCTCACCTTTTTCTCCTCTCCGTTTCATATCATCATTTGATATATGTGTGTGTATTTTTCATCTCTTCTTCCGTCGCCTTTTGTTTACTTTACCTTTTTCCTTTTCCCAAATCTCTCATTCCAAATAAATTCTCACAAATTTTCTTTTCATCTTCTTACAAATTCTCCATCTTTGGCCGTCTTTTTTTTCTCTGCAATAATCATCTTCTATGGCTGTACTTCCTATGAGCTCTTCAAGCTTGGAGTTGACCATTTCCGTACCAGGATTCTCTTCTTCTCCATCCCTTCCATCCTCGGGTAAGCCTATATAATATATATATATATATATATATATGTGTGTGTGTGTGTGTGTGTGTGTGCGCGCGCGCGCGCGCGCGCGTGTGTATAAACAAGCATATATATGTATGTATTTCTCTTTTCTTCTTCCTCCTTTCTCTTTCTGGGGAGATACATACATAGATTGGTGTATAAGTGTGTGTGTGTGTGTATGATCATATAAACTTCTTTTGATTATTTTGTTTTTCTTCTCCTTTTCTCTCATCAAGCTTTAGGTTTATGAATTTATTTGGTAATTTTGATAATGGCCCACGTAAAGAATCTTTGATATATTTTTCCATAAATTTCTCCCCCAAAAAATTTTGATCCCCACATGTTCTTTTCTAGACCTAATTGTCACATAAAAATTTAGTAACCGGTAACGTAATTATAATCCATAATCTTTCTAATTTTGGTTGATTTAAATGTGCATGTATACATATATATAGTAGTGAGAGACTTGGACATAAACCAAGTACCATCAATAGAAGCAGATCATGATCATGATCATCAAGAAGAATGGATGATGATCACAGCAAATATGGATGACGAAGATGAAATGAGTACTACTAATATTGGTTCTGGTCCTCCTCGAAAGAAACTCCGCCTCACAAAAGAGCAGTCTCGTCTTCTTGAAGAAAGCTTCAGACAACACCATACCTTAAACCCTGTAAGCCTGCTAATATTATCTATATACGTATACGTATATATATGTATATAAAATAGTCTAATGAAAAATTAATGCATGTTCTTTTCAATATATTATAGCCTAAATTAAATTTAATTATTTTTATGAGAGAAGGCCTTATAATTTTCCCTCTCTTGTTAATTTTGCAGAAACAGAAAGAGGCTTTGGCGTTGCAATTGAAGCTGAAGCCACGCCAAGTTGAGGTCTGGTTCCAGAACCGTAGGGCCAGGTACCGCAGACAAACCCTGTATGTGTGTGTGTGTATATATATATATATATATATATACACACTCATATATATCAATATATGTGTATAAGTATTGTATATACATAGCTAGGTCATGACAAATGAATTTTCTTTTTGTTTCTACTTTTTGACCATTTTGTTGGTGGTTGGGATTTAAGACATCTTTTTCACAAAGTATACAATCTGAATCTAATTATCGTACTACTTGGATAGAAACCCTTCTAGGCCCTTATCGATGTTACAGTTTCACTCTTTTTTTTTTTTTTAATTGTATATAATATACGTGTCTTTTAGTGGTCAGTATATGTGCTCTCTTAGCTAGGTTATTCCACACAGAAAATACACATCTTTTTATTGCATTTTGTTTTTCTGTAAATGTTTTGACTTTGTACTGCTTCAATTAATGTATGTGTGGTAGTTTTATTATTCTTGAAACATATTTAAAAGCTAGCGAAACTATTCCTATTATTTGCTTTTCAGCGGAGAATTAAATACGTGAAAAGAAAAAAGACACGTTGAATTAAATTTTTCTTGCTTTTGAAATTCACTACTATCTTAGATTATAGAATACTATTTTTTTAATACTATTACGAGGACTTAAATTAGGATTCAATACATATATTAAAAACAACCCACACACCTATTAAACACCAATTGAACCCGAGACTCCGTATGCAGTACGCTTATTTGATTCAGTAACAATTAATTACTAGGAAAAAGAAAGTAAATATAGAAAAGGAATTACTAATTAATTACAATAGTTTTGTTCCATTTAGTCATTCATATACCGTGTTTAAGAACTGCATATTATTAATGGGTATTTGATGCTCCTATAAGTAAATAGTTTCTCTTCCCGGATTGTGATTAATAAAGCTCTAGTCTCTGGAATATTATGTTATTTGCAATTTGACAGTTTGTATAAAAAGCAAGAAATATGATTCTTGTAACTACAGAAAACAGACCTAAATAATGCATATTTATCACAAAATTCGTCAATGCCATAATTAATTATAATTATAATAGTTCTACTCATAAGTGTGTGTCTAAATATATATATATATATATATATATGTGTGTGTGTGTCTATATATATATATATATATATATAGGTGGTCCAGTCAAGACATGCAAATTTATGAACAATAAATGATGCGGTTATCTCATGGTCTTAGCTTTATGAATCACTGTAATGATAGTTGTCCAAAGTATGAAGCATAGAGTTAGAAAAGCATTGATCAGAGTATGATCAGTATTGATTTCTAGGTGTGTTCTTAAGCCTCGTGTGCTTGTCAGTTTCATCATTTTAATGAGTGCCTCTTTGACCCAATTACTCTCTTTTCGTACCCCATGCACGCTCTCTCTGTGTATATGTGTGTCTATATATATAAATATATATACACGAGCTGTTTAATATGTTGATCTATTTATATCTTTATATATGTGTGTACATATATAAATTTTTGCTATTCCTTGAGTATGTATACACAAATCAAAAGTTGGATATTGCACACAAGTTAAGATTAGTAGTTGTGCTTGTAAATGGAATGGACTTGATCACATGGAGATTGTACGTACTAGAGTTTAATTTCAGACTAGCTAGCAAGGAAATCATTCATATATTACGAGAGAAATTTATCTCTCTCTATATATATCCATATTTCTTTCCTTCTTGCGATTTTTTTTTAGACAGATTACTTGAAGCTATGATCTCCATCTATACATCTGCTTGTGCATTAAAGACCACACATTTAATGCAAAATTATTTGTTACATCATATAGATTATGTATAATTTAATTACTTGCTTGCAATTCAATATCCATACGATAAATTAATTTCTTTCCTCATTTATCCTATTTCGTTTTGCATATAATTTATTTCATCTCACCCTGAAAGGAATATTCCAAAGACACCAATGAATCACCAATACATGAGGAAACCTTTCAAATGGATATAATAACATATGTTATGTAAACACACATACATATATACATGCTATGTGTGTGTCTATATATATATATATATATATATATATATCACACATTCACACCGGCCGGCATTTAAAACATCCACGACTTCTTTCTTTATTTTATCAGCTAGGGAACAAAAAGAGACAAATATAGATGCGTTTATATATATATATATGCCCATGATATAATTTATTGACATTAATGAATGTGTTATATTGAATAATCTGGCAGGAGCAAGCTGAAGCAAACAGAAATGGAGTGCGAGTACTTAAAGAGATGGTTTGGATCACTGACTGAACAGAACAGGAGACTTCAAAGAGAAGTGGAGGAGCTGAGGGCCATGAAAGTGGGGCCCCCTACCGTGATCTCCCCACACAGCTACGAGCCCCTCCCGGCCTCCACTCTCACCATGTGTCCACGCTGCGAGCGCGTCACCACCACCACCACCACAACCACATCCGCCGCCACCAACAGCCACCACGACAAGGTGGGCCCCACCAAAGCCGTTGCTGCCTCCACTGCCGCGGCATTGTCGCCTAAAGTGGCGACGCCCGCCCTGTGATCCCGCCACTATCCTGATGCATATGTTGTCTTGTAGTGGCCCACTTTGTGGAGTTAAACAAAAGAAGTGATATCAAGTGCAAGGCAAAAAAAAAAAAAAAAAAAAAAAAAAAAAGGGGTCAATTAGAGAATGTTCATAGATAAAAGTAGTCTAATTATACAACGTGTTGCGGGCGGGGGGGAGGGGGACAATACGTTGTATAAAAAATCTACATAGATATTCTAATGTTTGGCATGTTTGCCTTGGAAACCATTGAAAAAGGAGATGATTAGCTTAATTAGCTAGCTAGCCGGATAATTTTGACTTTGTGTTGCAAATTACAAGAATGTCCACTACTCAATGACACATAGGACTAATTGTACAAAATTCCAATCATTAAGGTCAAAAGTCTTGTCATTTGTGTGAAAATTGAAGGGAAATTATGAGGACTTTGTGACCGTCGTAATTGATTGAATTAGTGGATATAAATAAATAATAATAATCTCATCTTTTTAGGTGGTAAATGGTGCAGGACGGGTGTTCATCAGTTTTTGGTGTTCATCAGTTTTTAACCGATAATTTTGATCGGTTTTAAAATTGAATCGATAATGTTAGTTTTTAAAAATTTAAAACCGAAACTGAACTGAAGAATAATGTCTGCAATCGGTTAACTGATCAATTTTTATCAGTTTTTATCGGTCGGTTTTCGGTTGGTTTCTTACTTAAAAAAATTTTTGTGAACAATTTTCTTCTTAAATTTTAACCATTTAAATATTTAATATTTAAATAGTTAAAATTAAAAAGAAAAAATGGCTTCAAAGACAAAAAAATAAAACCTAAAAGAATGTATCCTTAAGAATTAATGCTTTACATCTTATCTCAATTAGAAAACTTATTTATATTGAAGTCCGTCATATTATTAAAGATGGACGTTCAAAAGAAGTTAGACCTCTCTAACTTGTAAGTTGTGATGAAAAAATGAAATATATAGCCTTTATATAGAATAGTTGAGGGAAGACATTCTCATATCTTTTTAATATGGGACTTTCAAAAGTCTGATGTGCTTAAATTTTCAAAAACATCAGACTTTTAATAGTCTCAGATTGAAAAGAGATGAGAATATCCTCCCTCAACTATTTTATATAAAAGGCTATGTATTTCATTTCTCCATCACAACTTACAAGTTTGAGAGATCTAACTTCTTTTAAACGTCCATCTTCAATAATATGATGGACTTATATTCACCATCTACAAGATTGGAGGTTCGAATATATGGATAATAACTTTTTTTATAAATTGGTCGGTCGGTTCAGTTTAGCTGATCACTTCGGCTGACGGTTAACCGACCGAATTAGTTGATTTGCTGACGTGGAACTGAATTTTTAGTTTTTTCAGTCGGTTTGACGGTTCGGTATCGGTCGGTTTCAATTTTTCAGTTTTTTTGAACACTCCTAGTGCATGCTATTGTGTATATATTATATTATATGCGCAATTTCGTAAGCATGATAGCATATATACAGCTCAATTAAATACTGGAAAATGTGTTGTACAACTTTTTTTTTTCTTACCTCATTTGAAATGGACTTAGAGAAAAGCGATGGCTGTGTTTGAAGTTGTTTTCGTTTTTATTTTTCACGTTTTTTAAGAACGAAAAAATGAAAATGGAAGAGAAATGACATTTGACACAATTAAAGGTAAAAAACGGAAATGAAAATGATTTTTTAATTTAGTGTAAAATGGAAGAAAAATGAAAAATGACTTTTAGTCATTTTTTATTTTTTGTTTTCGTTTTCTCCTCTCTCGAGTAGAGAGAGAGAGTGAGACATTAGTGATTTTTTTTATACTGAAAACAACCTCTTAAAAAAACTACCAAACACATTTTTAAAAATGATTTCTGTGTGAAATTGAACACGTTTTCATTTCTATTTTCATACAAAAACAAAATTATTTTAAAACGAGTTCTAAACGCACTAAATGTTTTTGCATAGCTAGCTGGGCAAATTAATTCAATTCTTCTCCAATAACTTATCGCGATTAATATAGCTTTGTAGCTACACGTAAATTTGGTTTCAAAGTTGGAGCAAAAAAAAAAAAAATCAAAGTTGAGAATATATACAGCCCACTTGTCCTCTGGAACTTGGAAGCCCATTAAGTTGAATCGTTGAAGGAAATTTTCACAAATACTCTTTAAAACTGTATAAAATTGTATAGGTTTTAATTTTTACATCTTATTATTATTATTGATTAATATTCTTTTTAGTTAATTTTTACATCTTATACAGCCCACTTGTCCTCTGGGTTTGAATTTTTACCTCTTACTCTTAATTAATACTATTTTGACTAATATAATTATTTGTGAAAAAGATATTAATTAAGAGTAACAGATAAAAATCCAGACTCAGGAATCTTAATAGCTTTTAGAGTTATTAGCATGGTTAGTATTTGTATTACGAGTGTTGTGACACCTTCGTCTCTGATTTGTATTAAAGATGATTCCATGCACTTATATGTTTTAGTAGTTTTTATATCTAACATTAAAATTAACATATAATTTCTGCAATTTAACAAAGACATTACGTGGTAACTTGGAATTTTGTAAAAATATACCGCACCTGATATTTCAACTTATCACTTGAGTACTGTCGTTTTACTCCCTACGACATAATTCTCTACGAAAAGATCTACCATGTTCTCAAAATTTCTCGAGCAACTCTGGTTTTAAAAAATCTGTTCACAAACGAGTTCTTGAGTTTGGGCTTCTAGTTGAAACGAACTGGCATAAGGAAATGGGCCAAAACATATTTAATGGACCAAGAAAAGCGAAAGGGGGCGACGGGAAGGATCTTTTTTGTTGAATTTTTTTTTTTTTTTCCCTTCAAATAAATAAAAAGCAAAAGTGGATCTATTTTTAGTCGCATAAGTGAATAATGCCTTTCTATCTTGTGATTTTGAAATGGTAATTACTGAATTCACATGTAGTTTTCTTTCTTTCTTTTTTTTTTCCCCCTTAAGTTTTGGTACATTAATTTCTTATGTCTTAGCAAGTTATACACACAAAGAGCAAAGTTAAGTTAAAAAAAAAATATATATATATATATATATATATATATCTATATATATATATATAGTAACAATATCACCCTATAAAAAGAAGGGAAAAAAAAGTGACAATATCACAAGTGTAGAATGGTAATGATTTATGCCGGGTCTTAACGCCCAACAATGGCCAAACACATGTGCCCATATAAGAGAAGAGCGTCCCAGCTTTGTTTTTTCTTGGTGGAAAGATTGCAGTTTTGGGGCCCTTGAATTTCATTCATTGATCAACTCTATAAGCTTACGAGTAGTAAACTGAATTTGGCAAAATGTATTTTATTAAACGAAACGAATTAAGAGTTTATTATTAATTTTTCAATCAAATTAGGAGAAAAGGAAAATTCTAGTCCAAACAAGGGGAAAAAAGCAAAGTACGAAATTAGGAGAATAAAGAGAATAAGTTAGTTCTAATTTTAGTGATTAGATGACTTAACCAACTAAAATTGATGGAACAATAAAAAAAAACAAAAAACTAAAATTGATGAAGATTTTGAAAGAAGAGTACTTTAGAGGGGAAATTAATATGAACTACCTTCCAACCGAACACACAGAATAAGTAGGCCTTAGGGCACTGAAAACCACATCACATGGGCCTCACTTCGGCATGAGCTTTATTCTATAATTGGTGGTTATGGACACATTTGTGATAGCACAATTTGTCAGAAAAATTTTGTCAAAAAGTTTCCTTTCCAACCTAAAATGTGTGAAAACACACACTCAGCATGTCTCCGAGGCCCATTAAATATGTTCCCCTTTTTCCCTTCTTTCTTCTCTCATTCTTTCCTTCTTTCCGTCTCCTTTCCCCTCATTCATTCATTCAACTAGTAATTCCAAAGGGATGAGATTGTTCTTAGCTGTACTTTGGAAATTGCTCTTTCTTTTGGAGAAATTTTGAGCAGTGAGGGAAGAAAGATGACAAACAACAAGATGTTTGTGCATTTGGTAATAATGAATTATTATGAGTGGCACATCTCAAAAGGAATGTTCTTTCACATGGTTTGGATTTTGGAAGTAATTAAGATATTTCAATAATACTAGAAAGAGAATTCATCTGTTTTTCTGTTTTCATAAGTGAGAAAATTAGACAATATTTCCTCCTCTTTTCCTTCCAAAATGAGAAGAATGAAAAAACGTATAGGACTTGTAAATCATTCCAAATAATGTCTCTAAAGAAATGTTGTGATATGCATTATTTACAACGTATTTTTCTAACCACATATCTTGTTGGATGTGAAAATTAATACATAACTTTAAATTCATATGCACTACGTACTTCAATGACATTATATCTACTTCCTTTATATTTATTATAATGAAGTTATAGCTAGGTGTTCTCAAAGAATCTAGTTGGTTAAGAAGGATTACCAATATTAAGACAACCCCACAAACACATAATCTGATTCCTATAAGTTCTATTGGTATTAATACATTTATAATTGTGTTTAAAATCTTTAATTTCTTTTTGTTGCGATAACCTTATCTTCATAATGTTCGCTACCCAAGATTGAGTCAACTCTTCCCTTCACGTGTTGAACAAAGAGATCGGTAGTTTAACCGTCCACATAACGATGCATGTGAACTACTACTTGTTAGGCCTAAAACGCATTAAGATTGTTAAACCATTAATCAACACATTACAAAATTCCATTCAATTGTGGGCTAGCGAACTGCAATATATATGACACTTATATAGCCTTTCTTTTTATTCTTATATTTTTGGGGATTCTTGTAGTTATTTAATTTCAGATGATACAAACTGGGTAACTTTAATGTTTTTGCAAACTATAAGAAAAGCACACCTCATCACATACTCATTTCCACAATCCACTATGATTTAGCTTAATTGCCATCATAATGTCCTTGCCCTTTTGAAAGATTGATAAGTTTGCTCACCACGTGATCGATCATTTTCTCAGTGAGATGAGCAGTATTATATATTCTTGTCCAACCTTAATTATATATAGACTTTTAAAGATACCTGGTCTTGTTTAAAGGCAAAAAAGGTTTAACTCAACACCCTTTTAGGGCTTTTTTTTATTTTAAATAAAATAAAATAAACTAAAATGAAGAAATTGAGTTTTGAGGTTAAAGATCATTCATCATAGGCATGCCGATCAATTATGCATTAATTTGGGTTCACAAGCCCTACCACAACGTTGTACTGTTAGCCTCAACAACCACCTCCTTAATTCATGAATTACATAAGAAGTCCTAGATTTCTGATTAATTAAGTTTGTGAAAGTCCTTTTTTAGTAGTAGAACATCTTTAATTGAGGCCGCTCATCACCTTATCCGTCCCAGAAGGAGAAACTGAGAAAAGAGCTTTAAAAGTATTAATTGAAAGTTAGAAAGTGTATACCAAGAAAAAAGTTGTGAGTGATTCTAAAAGATGATCGTATGCATAATATTTGTACCAATTACAACAATATTGCTCTTACATCTTCTATTTAGCACTAAACAAAAGAAAAAAAAAAGAAAAAAAAACTTGCAATTTTATCTGTTTTTCTAAGCTAATTACTAAGAGCATTGGAGGACATCTATATATATATATATATTTATGTGTGTGTATATATATATATTTAAGGTTGGTATAGTGATTTAATTTGGAAATATACAGAGATTCAAAGGCCGACAGGCTCACCAATTTTGACTCACTTATGCCTCCCGAACTCTTCTTACAATGTGTCCTAACTGCACAAAAAGAGAGCCACTTCGAACCACTCAACTTGGACCATACTATACAGTATATAGTAGTACTATTTACCCCTTTTGATCCCCTTTCGGTTCTCATCACATGATTCTTTTTAACTCCTTATGGTACTACAATAGTAGAAAGTACCAATTATCGATTGTCACTTTTACTAGTTTATTATTTATTATACAAGTCCGAGAGAGAGAGAGAGAGAGAGAGAGAGAGAGAGAAGGAAGTTCGACTTATATTCTTCCTATGTGGGCACGCTCACAGCTTGAATTGACAACATTGACATTATTCATGGCATTTTACATATTTATCTTCTTTAAGAGGGTGTAGGGTAATCGTACTGATATGTTGCTAAAATCTTCCTAGCCATCATGTGATTAAGTACTGAAAAGTGGCAAATTGATTCTATTAGGATATTATATGGATTCAGAATAGACTAGGCCTATCAAGATTATCATCACCATCAGCATTAGATATACTTTCTTTAATTTTGCTAAAATCATCAACATTATGGACATATTTGGTAGCTTATATTATATTGTATTATATAAGGTGTATTGTATTATATTGTGTTGTGTTGTATTATCATAATACAATATAGTGTTGGATGTCATGACGTATTGTATTAGAGGTCAAAATATAATTTTTGAAAAATTTTGGGGTTAAAATGTAATTTTCAAAAGTTTTAGGTCAAAATGAAATTTTAAAAAAAATTAAGGTCAAAATGTAATTTTTAAAAAATATATATTTGCATTGTGTCCATTCAATTTTTCAACAATTATAGGCTCCAACATGACCTTATGTCAGCCCAATCCCGATCTCTATTTGTGCCAAACCCCGACATGAATCATTAATTCACTATAAAATAATACAATACAATACACAAAAAATAAGCCGTATTCCATAATACGACATAGACCGTATTAATTTACTATCTGTATTAGTTTATACAATACGATGATCACACTAAACATAACATTATTATCTTATTATACAATAAGGTACTCTTATATAGTTAAATAAACATATTCATATATTTATGTGTGTGTTTATGTATGTATGTGTCTATATATGACAAAAAGTACTATGGTTGATTTAACTTGAACGATATATAAAAAGGCCGTTCGATGAATGGTTTCCAGTTGAACTTTTTTTTCAAGAAAAGCAATGGAGAAAAGGAAGTTGTACGTAATTCAATCAATCACACTACAAGAAAAAGGGCTATTAACAATGATAAAAAGTCATTGCAAAAAATAAAAAGTCATCGCAAATAAATTTTTAGCGACCACTTGTCGTCGTAATTGATTCGTCGCAAAAATAAGTTTTGCAACGACAAGCAGTCGTTACAATTATTTTTACGATGACAATCGTCGCAAATGAGTCGTTGTAATTATTTCGTCAGTTACATCATTAAGATGACATGGCATTAAGTATTTACGACGACATTTTATGAATTAAGTCGCCGCAAAAGATGCAGAATTAGCTGACGTGGCTTACATTTTTTGTGAACAAATTTATCGTTGCAAATAATATGTTAATTTTTTTCTCATTTTAATAATTAATGTTGTATATTACTATATATTTAAACCCAATATTAAATATAATTAATAAATAATAAAAATTATAAATAAAAATTATTATTGTAAAAAGTAATGAATAAAATAAAATAAAAATGTAATTATAGTAGAAATGTATATGGAAATAAAAATGGTTACATTAATAAAAATCTAATCTCCTAAATTAGCAGCATCACTAGAATCATCGTTGTTATCATCAGAAGGATTCGGAGAGTAACCGCTAGGAAAGTCATGTTGGGGTGCATTTGAGTGATGAAGTCCTGCATCATTCTGACGCTCTCGTACAACTTGAGGTTTTGCTGGTAACTTTGTTGCAAGTATTCTTCTACGTGTGGGTCCGAACGTATCATAGAAGATCTTGCCGAGCGTGAGCTAGATGACGACGCATCCCCTCGATAAATTTTTTGTAAGAGTGTGCGACCTACTCCAATCTTCTGTCCTCTGCGGGTGTCCAGAAACTGCTCCATAATATCCTCCTCGTTAACTGCTCATACGGCGGATGATCCGTAAGTACCAGACTACGTCTGGATCTGTGTTTTTCTTTCTCCCTCCATCTGATGCTACAAATATTATAAGAAATGTAATTAAATACATAATGTAATTTAAATAAAAAAATATAATTAAACATTACGAGTATACTTACAAAAGTCTGCTCAGCTTGGGGATTCCCAAGTATCCCCACGACGATGCATGTCCCCCCAGTTATCGATGACGGACATCGGCTGTTGAGTCCATGTGGTAGACTGTATAGTAGGTTAAATGTATATGAATATAGTGTAATCAATTACCAAATTAACATTTATATTGAATAAATTATTAACAAATACTTACTTTCTTCTCGCGATGTTGGGAGGACGACTGCCAACCATAAAAACTGGACCACTTTTCGTTGCTACGATTAAGTTTATTGATTCCTGACTTTTTCTATTTATGATTACATTCAACGTTAGTAAAATTAACCTTTATTATATATAATAAAACAACATATAAAAGAGATCTACTTACCCGAAACTTATCGGTCATGAATCTATCGCAGCAACGACCCCAGTGATCTGGATTCCTGAGATTTTTAAGAGGGTGGGCCCTAATTGCACTCTCATTTTCTGAACCACCAAGATTTTTAAAATAATCATGGAGGTCGCTTTCAACCACGGACCTAATTATACCATCGTCATGGTCAGAATCGAGGTTGAACCATTCCTGTAATACAATATAAACATGTTAAATGATTTTATTATATTGAAATTTAGATTAAATTAAAAAATAATGAAGTTGAATAATTTATACCAGTAGGCGCTGTTGAATCTCTCTCTTATGTTGAATGTCCACGTCCTTCGAAGCATCGTGAAAAGGCTCACAAACATCCCTAACATGGATTGCAACGACACTATCAAACCAGGTGTCGTAGTTTCCAATTGCCTTCCAAGTACCTCCACGTTCATCAAACATGGGTGTGATCTTTCCTTCTTTTGCCACTCTGGCTGCGATTTCGTGACCCTTAGCCTTCCCTCGACCTCCACGACGTCGTCGAGGTGCGGTATCAAGTGCTGTAGACTGAAATATATTTAGTGATCATATAATACTGATGTAATTAATTTAACAAATTTATAATTATATTCTAACATACCAGACTCACAGTGTGATCACAACCTATAAGGATCTGGTGGAGGCAGTGCTCCCCCTGAAAAGCCATCACATGTAGCGACTGGGCAAGACATGATTGCCTGTTATGAAGTTTTATCAAATTTTATGAAAATTAACACAAATTATTTTGTAATTGTCTTTAACATTCTATAAACTATTTTATAATATTTATTTTTAATTTTTTTAATTAGTAATATAATACTAATTAAATTTTTCATCTAAATTTTTTAATCATCATATATATAATTTATTATTTTTAACTTCTTAATATTTCCATCAAACTTTTTTAATTATCATATATATAATTCATTAGTTTTAACTTCTTAATATTTCCATAGGTCACCTATTTTTTAATCATCATCACATAATCATTATCAAACAAATTTCATACAAAGTTCAATCTAATTACCACAAATTTCAATTTCAATTCTAATTTACAATTCACAATTCTAAATCCAAAACCACAAACTAAATTCAATAGATGAAACAAAACCACAAACCACAACCAAAATACCAAAATCAATTTATAAAATATAAAATATTAACTCACAAATTCTAAACCCACAAACACCGGGGGTTGGAAAACGGTATGGCAGCAAGGCTAGGAGGGCGACGGCAGCCAGTAAACGACGACGACGGCTGAAAAAATGGGCGGCGACGACGAGGTGAAAACTCCATTGTTTTTGAATTTTTTCGGAATATTTTTCTCCGCAAATGAAGAATTTGAAGACAAAATGATATGTTTGCGCTTTTTTTAGAGTTTTTGGATGGTTTTTAGAGGTTTTGGATGGAGAAGGAGAGAGAAACTGAGAGGGTCACCGAAAAAAATGGAGAAAAGAGTTATGCGATCACGTTTATACAAGTGGCTTTTTACGACGACATAATGTTGTCACAAAAATATTAATTGTCGTCACAATTAATATAACAATGACGTCGTTCTTATTCACCTCATTAATATTTTAGAGAATATTCTTGAAGAATATACCCGTGCTCATTTTTTGCGACGACTTTGTTAAAATGTCGTCGCAAATAATTTTAAAGAAACTGCCAAAGTTTCCGCCCTTTTTTTGGGGAAATTTGAATTCCAAGTTATTTGTGATGACATCATTAAATAAGTCGTCGCAAAAAATAGTTGTTCTTGATAGAATTTTCTGGAACCCTTTTTTGTGACGACACGTGTCGTCGCAAAAAAGTCATCCTGAATTTTCTAGAACCATTTTTTGCGACAACTTTTCAATATGTCGTCGCAAAAAATAAAGAAATATCTTGAACCTATTTGCGGAAAACCGCCAAATTTTTCGCCTCTTTTTAGCCACGTGACCGCCAGCTGTAACTATCACTATTTGCGACGACATTTCGTCACAAATAATGGACAAATTGGCGCCAAAATTGTTAGCGCCAGATTGGATTTGGCGCCAACAGATATTAGCGACGACCCGTCGTCGCGAATAATTTGTCAACTTTTAGCGATGATATGTCGTCACAAATAGTGAAATTTTGTGCAACGACACGTCGTCGCAAATGGTGAATGCGATGACAAGTCGTTCAAAAATTTTGTTTTCCTTTTCGTGACGACATATCGTCGCTAATACTATAGTTTTAGTAACGATAAATGCTGTCGCTAATGACCCTTTTAGTGTTAAGTAATGGATAAATGAGTTCGATGATCCTTTCCATTAATAAACAATTGACAATCCGACATGGAAATTCATAATAAGTTTGGCGAACAAATTATGCGAACCGGGAACTGATCAAAGACTATATCAGTTTTCAAGCTTAAGTAAGCCTTTCCAAATAATGAGATATATATTTGCTAGCTTCTAATCAGGCTAATTAGTTTTCGAATGATCTTTATCTTGCTTTGGAAAATCTTTTTATTAAATTAGATTTTTCTTTTTTGGATAAATGAAAAAAGCTAAAATTAATCAAGAAGATCCATTTTACGTGTTGAGTCTGTTGATCATCATGAATTTCATATTCTCTAATCTATCCGTACATTATTATTAGTGCAAACATAAACCGAAAAAGATATATTTATAATATGTGCATGTATACCATATGCACGTACAATTAACCAAAAATTACCCATATTTGCTCATATATTGTTTTGCAGATGACATAAGAAGGATAATCCAATTAGTTAGGCTAAAACCTCTAAACTCCGTTTGATTCGCCGGTTTAAATTGAGGCAATTTGAACTCTTATTTGTAATGTACTCCAGTCCTACTTGGACAGATCATCATATGAGTTTTTAATTTGAGCATTTGTATATATAAAAGTGATCATGGAAATGGGAATTTGCTAGTTAGAACTTAAAAAGACTCAAGGGCAATCCAAAAGAAAAGATGTGCTAGTTCAATATGAGCTAGAAAGTATAAGGGATAGAATTGAGAGAAAACAAAGGCCAAAGGGATAGGGTTGGTCCTCCAAGTGAAGAAAAGGTTACAGAAATGCACGTGTTTGGTAACCCCACAGTGCTTGCATGGGCATATGCGTTGCCATGAATCATTGGACTTGGGGTCCTCTTATACCTCATTCATTTTACCGATTCGAGTTTTCAGTTTTAAGTTTCTACAGTAAAAAGCTCTAAAAAAATATTACATCAACTTTTTCTGCTACAGTGAAAAGCTCTCAGAAAATGTTACATCTCAGTTCGAATTAAAAACTCGAATCCGCAAAGTGAACGAGAGTATTCTCATCAGTTTCACTAAAGGATTCTTCTTTTAAACAGCTGTCCTTTCAATTCCAAAGCTATGTTTGTGATCAAAGTCAAGAATTTTGAGTGTTCAACCCTACTCATGTGCGGTGAACCAAGCCTATAAAAGTTCTAGTCTTCATAACTTGAACTTATGACCCGTTTTGTTGATTGGTTAATTCGAACAGAAAATCTAAACTAAAATTCAACTTTTAGTTTCTGTTTATTTTATAGATTTAAATAGTTAAAAACAAATTCTTATGAAATAAATTGTAGCAAAAAGATTTGAAAATTTAAATTTACTCTTTTAGTTCAGGAGTTAATTAAAATGCACTCTTTTAAAAATTCAAATGGCATGTATCATTTTCGTTCTTTTTTGTTTTTTTTTTTTTTAAGAATATGGCATGTTAAATTAGAGTACATAGTTTTCGAGTGCATTAATAGAATTAATCCTTTGCATATATATTATAACTAAAAAGATATATATATATATATTTATATATAATTTACGAAATTTAATGAACACTTGACCATTCAAAAATTGCGTGTTACTATTGACGTTCTTTAGCAGAATTTTAATTTCTTTTTTTGTTTTTGTTTTTAGTTATTGAAGAGGTAATTTCATGGTGGGCGTGCTCGAGTTCAAAAAATAAAAGCTGCCACTTTTTTATGATGTGATATATCGAATTGTCAATTATGCAGGGTCCAAAGAGACTGGATTTTTTTTTTTAGGTATGTGAATGTGACTGATGTTTATTACTCACGAACTTCCACTTTCTATTACATTCCTTTTGAGATGGATAACCCAAATCATTAGTTCAAGAGGATCTCCTTTTTGCTCTTTGCCGTTGGCTTTTTATGTTAGTTAATTGTGATTAATTACTCAATAATCCCATTTCATATTTCCCAGTCCTTAGCTTGCGTCACATGTTTAATCGCTGTTACAAGTATTGTTCATTAAATAGGGGCGAAAAAAGCAAAGGGTTCTAAACAATTTAACAAGCATTTAGCAATAAATTATTCATGCATACAATGATCTATCATATGAGAATTTTCCCCTATATAATACGTGTCTGATGCAATCAAAGAAAGGTCACTGTTAAGCCCAATGATCACTTATCTATAATATCAACTTCCTTAATTAATCTTGTAATTGATTTGACTAATTGACCGATGGTGCGATAGAAAAAGGTAAAATATGATTGATCCGAGCCTCTGATCAGGTGTGTGTGTCTATATATACATATATACATGTAAATATATACATATATATGTGTGTGTAACAGGTAACTTATACGCAAACTACTTGACTCATGGTTTTCTGTTCAGTTGAATGAGACGTTTAGTTTATGAATTAGAATCATATGATTAGAATCATTTTTAATTTACGTGTATTTTTTGTGAGAAAAAATATTATAGTGAACCATGAACTATGATTTAAATCATGGTTTAAATCCTCCAACTAAACATCCCCTAACACTTGAATAAAATGATTCTACAATATGTACTGATTATACTGACTGAACAAGGATCTTTTTTTAATTAAAAAAAAAGTTAATTTATTAAGAGGAAAAAAGAGGTGCGTAAACAAATCTGGGTGCACTTGTGAGACTGTCTTTTGAATCTTTTCCAACCTAAACTACTCGATTATGCAACTTTATTTTGCGACCTCAGTTTTGACTCATTTAATTTTTTATAACGTGTCACTATCTAGGGACGGAAAAGTCCTTATTCTTTAGGTACTGTCCCATGATTATATATATGTATATACTATGTATGTGTAGTAAAAAAAAAAAGGAATGAAATGAGGAAAAAAAATCTATGAAGGAAAAAACTAGGTATATACGTACTATTTAAAAGAGGAAAAGTACATATAAGAGCTAGTAGGGTTTGGAAAAATGGTGGGGTTAGGAATAGTGAAAGGACAGTGGTGGTGAAGAAGAAAGGAGGAGGATTTTGTGTTTACCACAAATAAAGAGGAGATACATTAGGGATATGACAAGAAAACTGTCACATCTATAAGAAAATTTGATGAATAATTAGGTGACTTTGGTTAGTAATTAGATTCTTTTAGTTTTTTTTTTCTTTGTCTTGAACAAGAATATTTTTTTAATTTTGAAAGTAAACAAGAATATTAGTTAGCTTATTTCTTGGAGGTTGATATGAATAAATTAGGTGGCTCTAATTAGTATAAAGCTCTTTTTTTTTTTTTAAGGAGATATGAGTTTCTTTCCTTTTATAAAAAAAAAAGAATATTAGTTAGCTTATTTCAATTATGAGATGATTGTGATGTATCTTGTTTTATCTATTCGCAATTTATAGGATATCCGATATTGTATCAATAGGATGTTAAATTGTTATTATGGCTTTGAGTAAAAACATTAATACGTGTCTATTTAACTAATTATCTTGGAGAATTTTTTATTGAAAAACAAATGCATAATAATCTCAAAGAGAAAAAGGAAACAAAAAAAAGGAGATAATAGCCTAAAATAACACCGAAGGAATAGCCTAAAATCATATTCCTCTCACGCCTTTCCTTCTTTCTGTCTTTTAAAGTTCGTTGGAGAGCAGTTGTTAGTCGGAGTTCCAGCACTGTCTATGAACAAGTCGCAGGGCTCCCGCCTTGAGTTTTGGTTCTCTGACTTGTCTCATTGTGGACTTCTTGATGGTGGTGGTGGTAAGATGCGAGGTGTTTCTATTTGGGTGGATCGAAAACTGAAGGAAGCTTGGAAGCCTCGCGATTGGGTTGTGCTTACCGGCTCGTTCGCAGGTGGGTGGGTGAGAGCTCATAGAGTTTTCTTCCGCATGGTGGTGGTCTTCTTTTGGCTGTGGCAGCACCTCCTTCCGGCGACGATGGCAATGGCACATGCTACTCATGTGCTCCTGCTTGGCGGTGTCGTTTCGACTCCTTACGGGTCTCTCGAAGCTAACAGCCTTTTTTTTAGGGTTCCTTCACTTGCTGCCCTTTGCTTAAGGTGTTCGGCGTACATCGGTGTCCGAAGTTTTTTCCTTTTGTTTTATAGATCTAGTATGTGTATAATAACGGTGTTGTTATCACTGATAAATTTTATGTTTCTTCCAATAATAGATGTGGTCAGTGGTTTTCCCAACTTCTGGGTTTGTTATTTTGTCCCACCTGTTTGAGTTGTTTACTGATTATGGGGTGATGATGTCTGACTAGATGTGTATCTACGTTGTGTTGTTTATGCCTCTATTATTTGAGGTTAGGTCTTGGTCGATTGGTTTAATCCATTAACTGTAGTGTTTCTTTCAAACGAGTTTTTTTATGCTCGATTTTTTTTTTTTACAGTACAGGTTTTTTCTCATTGAGTATTGATGTTTGTATTCGTCTCTTGTGCTCCATCCGTCTTTATTAGTAAATTCAGTGAATGGTCAAGGTCGAATTCCCTTATAATGAGTGGTCACTTTTATTTATAACTGTTTTTATAATTTATTTATGAATTTATCCTTTTCTGGTAATTATGTTAGACTTAGCAATATTATCTTTCTGTAACTAATTAGAAGGATATTATAGCTAGCTTGGTATCTTAACATCTTATCGTGCAAATTGACCTACAAACGTCTTACATTCATATTACTAGCTAATTCGATAAGAATTTTTCACTTTAAAAAAGTAATTTGATAAGATAATTCTGTGATATCATGTCATATACCATTCTAGAACAATGGGAACCCTTTTTTACTCTCTCTTTCTCTCTGTGGCTATAATCATCTTTAGTTTTACTTCACAGCCACATTTTTTGTTGGTCACTGACTCACTTATAACATTTCAAAAGAATAAAGTAGTTTTTCACTCAATAACGCTTTTATTTCTACACGAGTTGTTTTCCACATTGCGTATAGCTTTTTGGATCAACCTCATCTCCGGAAGATATCCTATTTATAATTACAATATCTGCAAAATGAGAAGAAGAAAAGTCTGGCAAGTCTGGCCCAACAAAGCAAAAGCTGAAACGAAGAGTTCACCTATAAATTTGAGAGGAATAAAAGGGGGACTGATAATTAATGAAAATCACAATCAACTTTGAAAATAGTGAAGAGCCTCAACTTTCAGCCAAAAAAAAAAAAGAGAGAATAGAGAGAGAGAGATTTTAGGCTTACGTACAAAATTTATTACAAGCAATTTCAGTCAACATTAACTTAATTTGGTAGTGCCGTAAATTTTAAAAAAATTACTTTTAATTGTGCTGAAAAAAAAATATATATATTATAAAAAGTAGTTAAGTGTTTAGTAAATTAATAGCTGTGTACGTTTCAAAATCAGTATAATAGTGTTTGATAAATTATGAAGTTAAATTGTTGTGAATAATTAAAAATTATAATTATATTATATTATATAATAATATAATATATATAATTACAATTTAATATATATTATTATATTATTATATAATAAAAA
>NW_010363046.1:506998-537050 GCF_000414095.1 Morus notabilis
AATATAATAAAACTATTATTAAATAATATATTATATAACTATTATATAGAATATAATAATTATATTAAAATAATTATAATATTATTATAATATCATATTATATGATAAAATAATAATATTAGAGTAATTAATATAATTATGATATTATTTGTTACAATATTATTTTTATATTATATTATATTATATTACGAGTGAATTTTACATTGGGAAGATTGTAAATTTCAAATTTTATTAGGAGTATTATGGATATTATGAAAGTTTCATTAATTGTACTATGCTGATTCCTGTACAATCTAAAAGCTAAAGTTGTCTTTAGGCTGCTTCTGGTTTTGGCTGTAGATTCTTAAAAATTCTACAAAAAGCACTTTTAAAGAGATTTACCAAACAATAAAATCAGCTTCTGTTACAAGCAGAAGCTGATTTTGGGAGGGAAAAGCAATACCAAACTAAGCCATTATGACTAGTGTTTTAAAAATTAATTTTAGAGATGAAAATAGGGAAACGAACTCCTGATCATAATTCATACATAATTGCTCTTTTAAATGAATGAAGTTAGCTAATAAGCATTAAAACTTCATTGCAATTAGAAGAATACTATAAATTTACATAAACATCTAATTTTTCATTCATATTTTGTTAGATCTTTGCCATTCCATGAATATGATTTTCTTCGCTTAATACTTTCTTTACGTGCCATTGCCAAGGAGTATTTGACAAATCCTACAAATTAATTAAACCGCGTTGTGCATTATTACTACATAGCAAAACAAAACTGTGGCTAATAATATATATATAACCAGATATTGCAATGTCAAAAAGGAAGGACGTAAAAGTGGCCTCATTACTTTTGTTTATAAAGTAGTGTTGGAATTTTGATGTGTTCACATATAGATTGGTGAAACATATGAACGATTCTAAACATATATCCTGATATTTAATATTAACTAAGGTAGTAAGAGAATCACACGTATAATTCACTTGTTTACAAAAGTTAGGACACGTGAAACTATTGTCAATATAAAGCTCTGAACTTGAAGAACAAATGTCATATGCTACTTGATATTGCAAGAAAAAGTTATATGATTGTGGCACTGACGCCTCTAAATTTTTATCCACGTTTACCACCTTATAAATTATTTTATTAGACACTAACAATCATGTATTATTATTTATAGCCACTTATAACTCCCCAAATCATTTCGTTAAACAATAAAAAAAAAAAAAAAAAACCTATATTATTATTATTGCAACTTTGTCTTAATAAAAAAGATGAACAAATTAGGGGTTTTCAATTTAATCGACAAAAAAAAAGTTGACGGTCGGTTAGGGGTACAATTACAAATGTGAGAGAGGTTGAGTCCTGTTACAAAGAGGCTGTCTTAAACAATTTGCATTTCCTTCTTCATTGATATGGCACTGCCTCCTTAGTACATTTCTTTAGTGCCGTCATTAGTAAATTCCTATAAAAAAGAAAGAGAATTAGTTAATTAGCAAATACCTAACTATTAACTAAAACTAATTGACTAATTAACTGCCTCATTGGTTTATTTCTTCATTGTCGGTTTTATTTTGTGCTAATTAACCTTAAACCTAACGACCTTAAGCTCATATCCATCTTGCAAATGCCGACATAGTAATTACATGTACTTTAGTACTATAATACATATCTATACACACACACACATAAAATGTGAAACTTTCATTCCAACGATTTTCCCAAATAAGGTGATGACCACCGGCCCTGAAATTCAGCAGGGGGTTACTTAACTAAATGGACTTTCTCATCTTCCAAAACTTAAGCCGAAAAACGTATTAAAGAAAAAAATAAACATCAGGAATTAAGGAATTAAGGATAAGGAAAATAAAAAAAAATAAAAAAGAAAAGAAAAGAAAAGAAAAGGAACTGAATAAATAAGAGTGAGACGTTATTGAAGAACCTGTACCACACAAAAACTGCCACATGGACAAGTACAAAATTAATAAATACATTACACACATAAACGCTAACCCAAGCGTAGGGTTAAGTTAACCATATAAGGCGGTTAAATTCTAACCCCACAAGAGCTTTTCAGAGTTTTGCCCCTCTCTATCTTGTCACTTATATATCGACCACTCTCTCTCCTCGTCTATATATATTCCTCATGGAGTTAACGCCCATTGTAAAATCACTCTCGTTTTCTCTCTCTCTACTGCGTTTCTGTTTTCCTGAGTGTTCACTTTCTCTCTCTAGACTTATCAGAAGTAGTAGAACCTGAAACACAAGAGGAGAAAAAAAAAAAAAAAAAAAAAACTGGCAGAGGCAGAGCCTTAAGCTTTTGCAGATACGACACTTCCACATTCCCATTATTATCCTTCTCTTCTCTCTCTCTCTCTCCCTCTCTCTCTCTCTCTCTCTCTCTCTCTCACAGTTAGTTAACTAACGGTTTTTTCCCCTCTCTTCCCAATTTGCCCCTCCTTCCCCTTTAAATTTACATTTACATGCCATTGGCCCTCGTCTGTAAGATCTGAAAATTTTCTAACCAGTGACCACCATGATTACTTGGAAGGACCTTTACACCGTCTTGACGGCGGTGGTTCCTCTGTACGTGGCGATGATCTTGGCCTACGGCTCCGTCCGGTGGTGGAAGATCTTCTCGCCGGACCAATGCTCCGGCATCAACCGCTTCGTCGCGATCTTCGCAGTCCCTCTCTTGTCCTTCCATTTCATCTCCACCAACAATATCTACGCCATGAACTTCCGCTTCATCGCCGCCGACACTCTCCAGAAGATCATCATGCTTTCCGTCCTCGCAATCTGGACGAATTTCACCAAGAACGGAAGTCTGGAGTGGATGATCACGATCTTCTCTCTTTCCACCTTGCCTAACACCCTAGTTATGGGAATTCCCCTTCTGATCGCCATGTACGGGGAGTATTCCGGAAGCCTCATGGTTCAGGTCGTGGTTCTGCAGTGTATAATCTGGTATACGCTTCTCCTTTTCCTGTTCGAGTATCGCGGCGCCAAGATGCTGATCATGGAGCAGTTTCCGGAGACGGCGGCGTCGATTGTGTCTTTCAAGGTCGACTCCGACGTCGTTTCTCTCGACGGAAGGGACTTTCTCGAGACCGACGCCGAGATCGGCGACGACGGGAAGCTCCACGTGACGGTGAGGAAGTCCAACGCTTCGAGGCGGTCTCTGGCGATGACGCCGCGGCCGTCGAACCTCACCGGAGCCGAGATTTACAGCCTTAGCTCGTCCCGGAACCCTACGCCGCGAGGCTCCAACTTCAACAACGCCGATTTCTACTCCATGATGGGAGTCCAGGGCTTCCCGGCCCGGCATTCCAACTTCGGCCCCGCCGACCTCTACTCGGTTCAGTCCTCGCGCGGCCCGACCCCAAGGCCGTCGAATTTCGAGGAGAATTGCGCGCCGATGGCCCAGACGATCGCCTCCCCGAGGTTCGGATTCTATCCAGCGCAGACGGTTCCTTCGTCGTACCCTGCTCCGAACCCGGAATTCGCGTCCGCAGTGACTAAAAATGCGAAGAATCAGCAGCCGCCGACGCAAGATAAGCCTCCGCAACAACAGCAGCAGCAACAGCAGAGCTCAGTGAGCAAAGCGAACCACGACGCGAAAGAGCTCCACATGTTCGTGTGGAGCTCGAGCGCCTCGCCGGTGTCGGAAGGCGGCGGACTCCACGTGTTTGGCGGGACGGATTTCGGCGCCTCGAACGAGCAATCAGGACGGTCCGATCAGGGTGCGAAGGAGATCAGAATGTTGGTCGCTGATCACCCTCAGAATGGAGAAAACAAAGGTACATTTAACTGATTAATTAATTATTCAACAAAATTAATTAATATTCAAATACACGAGCTTGATTTAATTAAATACTATTATTCAAAATGTGGTTATTATGATGCGTGAAGCTGTTCCGGACAGTGAGGGATTTGCTGGAGAAGCGTTCAGCTTTGCTGGGAGGACCGTCGAGGGAGACGATCAGGAAAGGGAAAAGGATCAGATGGGTCCCACTGGACTCAACAAACTGGGGTCCAGCTCGACGGCGGAGCTACACCCAAAGATCACTGAAAACCCGGACGCCGGTGTCGGAAAGCAAATGCCTCCGGCGAGTGTCATGACCCGTCTGATCTTGATCATGGTATGGAGGAAGCTTATCAGAAACCCAAACACCTACTCCAGCCTCATTGGTCTCGCTTGGTCTCTCGTCTCTTTCCGGTTAGCCAATAATTTAACCCCAAAAAAAGAAAAATCCAATTATATATTTACTTAAGTTTTATCTAGTTAATTTTTCTTTTTTTGTCGGGGTTTTGTTTTTCTCTTTATTTGTAGGTGGCATGTGAGTATGCCGGCAATAATAAAGCAATCAATCTCCATACTGTCAGATGCAGGGCTTGGTATGGCTATGTTCAGCTTAGGTGAGTGGATATAATCATATAAGTACCTCTTCACTTTTTTAATATATAATAATAATAATAATAATTTTAGCTTTAATTCTTACTTCCCTTCTCCATCCTCATAATTGAAATCTCGATATTTTTCAAAGTTGAATTTTTATTAATATAGAAATCATCTGCGGCGCCAAATGGGATTATACATAGATAAATATATTAATGGTGAGAATTGTTTTGGGCAAAAGTGTAGCAGCCGTGGCATAATTTAGATCATATGAACTAGTTAGGCAAATAGGTTGGCACTTTGGCAGTGATGTCTACGCTTGTCTGTCGTACTATTATATTTGGTTATGGCTATCCATTCTCAGGACACCTTTGTTTGTCACACAGTTAGAAAAAATTCTTAAGGACACTAAACACTTCACTTATAGACCTTATACCATATTACTCATATTTTATTAATGTGTAGCATTGTTGTCCTGTAGTATTGGTCCATGATTAGAGATTATTAGCCAAGGCTTAATTAGCTTAGCTAAGGAAGTTCCATTTTAGACTAATGTATAAGTTAGAATTGACCCACCCGACATGTGGGGCCTCATCTCAACGTCACTTGCGGTCCATGGGTCGGTGGCCGAGCATTGGTTATTGACATCTACCTATTTTTTTGTTTCCCTTTTCTTTATTTTATGTGGTTGAAACTTCTGTGAATAATTATTAAGGCCTCATGGGGTGTATATTTCTTCTGATGTATCTGGTTGTTGTGGTTACTACTAAATATTGTAGGTCTCTTTATGGCCCTTCAGCCCAAGATAATTGCATGTGGGAACTCGGTAGCCACCTTTGCCATGGCTGTGAGGTTCCTTACTGGCCCGGCGGTCATGGCCGCGGCCTCCATTGCCGTTGGCCTTCGTGGTACTCTTCTCCATGTAGCTATTGTTCAGGTAAAAACATAATTAACTTTCTTTTCTATCCTTTTTTTTTCAATAAATACTGTAATTTTATTTATTTATTTATTTATTTATTGTCAATTAGTTTGTTCTGAGTATTATTTTGATTGTTTAAATGTAGGCTGCACTTCCACAAGGGATTGTTCCTTTTGTTTTTGCCAAAGAGTACAATGTCCATCCAGCCATCCTTAGCACTGCGTAAGTCAAAAGTTTCAATTACACCACGTGACCTGTTTTATTTTTTACTTTTTTTTTTTTTTTTGCTAGAACTAATTAATGTCCTTTGTGCTGCCAAAACTGCAGGGTGATATTTGGCATGTTGATAGCATTACCAATCACTCTTCTCTACTACATAGTCCTTGGATTGTAAATTATGGCATGCGTTTCCCTAATTAGCCGAGATACAAAAGCCAAATGAAGAGATCAGTTTTTCATGAATATTGACTAATTGTGTGTCACACTCTAGGGGGATCAGGATCATCGAATTAAACTCGAATTATGTTGTTAGCACATGAGGATTTCTGGGAAGATCAAGAAGATTGGAGAATGCCCCGAGATTTGCTTCTTCCAAAATTGTTGGAGCTTAGAAGAATTTGACTTAGTGAATGAAAAAAAAAAAAAAAAAAAAAAGCCCTGTTATAAGCATCATTTGCCCCCACATTAAAAGCCAAAGCTTGTCTAATTTTCTAAAGCACGAGGGGGGGAAACCAACGCAAGCTAGCCTCCCCGTGTAGCCTAAGGGAGACAAGATGAGAGGGAAACCAGGAAAGGAAAAAAAGGTAGTATAGTCAATGATATGTAATTCATTCTCTTCATTTTGGGTTAGGCATGTAGTTTTTTAATAGTCTGATTGTGAATGAATTGAAGGGAAAAAAAAAAAGAAAAAAAAAAGAAAAAGGAATAGGAGAAGAGAGCATATTCTATTACTATTGTTATTGATTTTCCTTTACTGCCTTTTGTTCAAAGTTTGGTTTTCATTTGTCCGTGCATCCAGCAATTATTTGCGTTTGTCGTCTTTCTTGGTTTGTAATTTTGCGTAGGATATGATTATAAGCTAAAAAAAAGAGGAACACTCTTTAGACACCATTCACCTTGTGCCTAAAACAAAAATGATGATGTATTGTTGAGAACGACAGGGAATTGGTTTGGCTTCCTTTAAACTGATTGTTTAGTTGGTAGATTCATATTCTGATTTGAAAATCATAATTTATAATTTATTATAGTATTTTTTTTAAATAAAAAATACACATAAATTAAAAATAATTCTGAATTTATGAATCAAATGTCCATTAAACACAAAAAAAAAAGAAAGGCAAATATAAAAGCATGTCTTCTTTCTATTTATTTTATTTTATTTTTTCAATTTAATTTTGTACTTCTTCTCTTGAGCACTTTAGAGGGGCTTCTAATGGGAAGCTGTCAGAGAAAATGTGAGATAAGAAAAGTGGAAAGTTGCTGGAGTCAAAAGCGAATAGCTTACCACACTTTTCATTTTAGGTTTTGGCTTTTGATGCGCCCACAATCCTACCCTACCATTACCCTATACTTGGGGAGATGAGGACAATTCAATTACCCCAACTAGCTAGAGTGGTGATCTGGTTAGAAATCTTTTTTTTTTTTTTTTTGTTAGTTTTTCTTTTCCCCTTTCACAAGGAAAATGATAGCACGTCAGTGCAATGTGCATCACAATCATCGTTTCCCCCCTCCAGTCTGCTAAAGTTGGTTTTTTTAGAAGGATAAATATATCCAACGTCTTATAATATCTAAATTAAATTTTTTTAACTGTTAAATGTGATAAAAAATCAAATTAAAATAAAATAAATATACACAATAAATAATTATCAATAGTTTCTTTTTCAAATCCTATCGTAAAAATTTTCGTTATAATATCATTAATGTTAACAACTAGGATCGAGTAGATTTCTTTTAGGTACAGCCCATTAGAGTTCAATAATCTATTCATTGTAAATGTTCACCAAAAAATCTATTGATTAATATGTACTTTTCTTACTTTTATTATATTTGTAAATATTAATAGACTTTAGCAGATAATAATTACGAAAGTGTCTAAAAATATCCAAACATTGATCAGGAGACATTATTTAAAAAAAGCAAGAAAAAGATATTAGTACTTTGTTGATATATTCTTGTCCCTTTTATCTGTATAAAGACTTATATTTATCAATGATACTACAGAAACACTTATAAATATCCATGTTTACCTAGGTTCCTTTCATTTCCTTTAAACAACACGTAAATAAAGGAAAGGAAAGTTAGGTTTTTTTTAAAGGTTAATTTTGCTTTTAGTTATTTGTCAGCTTCCTTTTTAGTTTTCCTTTTCTTCACCTTTTATTTTTTTTAAGTTGTGGCCATGTATTTCCGAGAGAGAAATATAAAGGAGTAATGCTAGGGAGACCCACTTAAATTCTAATTTTGATGTATAATTGATGTGATATGAGAATTGTCATTTTTTTTTATTAGTATATCTAAGTTGTTAGCACATGAGGATTTCTGGGAAGATCAAGAAGATTGGAGAATGCCCCGAGATTTGCTTCTTCCAAAATTGTTGGAGCTTAGAAGAATTTGACTTAGTGAATGAAAAAAAAAAAAAAAAAAAAAAGCCCTGTTATAAGCATCATTTGCCCCCACATTAAAAGCCAAAGCTTGTCTAATTTTCTAAAGCACGAGGGGGGGAAACCAACGCAAGCTAGCCTCCCCGTGTAGCCTAAGGGAGACAAGATGAGAGGGAAACCAGGAAAGGAAAAAAAGGTAGTATAGTCAATGATATGTAATTCATTCTCTTCATTTTGGGTTAGGCATGTAGTTTTTTAATAGTCTGATTGTGAATGAATTGAAGGGAAAAAAAAAAAGAAAAAAAAAAGAAAAAGGAATAGGAGAAGAGAGCATATTCTATTACTATTGTTATTGATTTTCCTTTACTGCCTTTTGTTCAAAGTTTGGTTTTCATTTGTCCGTGCATCCAGCAATTATTTGCGTTTGTCGTCTTTCTTGGTTTGTAATTTTGCGTAGGATATGATTATAAGCTAAAAAAAAGAGGAACACTCTTTAGACACCATTCACCTTGTGCCTAAAACAAAAATGATGATGTATTGTTGAGAACGACAGGGAATTGGTTTGGCTTCCTTTAAACTGGTTGTTTAGTTGGTAGATTCGTATTCTGATTTGAAAATCATAATTTATAATTTATTATAGTATTTTTTTTAAATAAAAAATATACATAAATTAAAAATAATTCTGAATTTATGAATCAAATGTCCATGTCCATTGAACACAAAAAAAAAAAGAAAGGCAAATATAAAAGCATGTCTTCTTTCTATTTATTTTATTTTATTTTTTCAATTTAATTTTGTACTTCTTCTCTTTTAAACTGATTGTTTAGTTGGTAGATTCATATTCTGATTTGAAAATCATAATTTATAATTTATTATAGTATTTTTTTTAAATAAAAAATACACATAAATTAAAAATAATTCTGAATTTATGAATCAAATGTCCATTAAACACAAAAAAAAAAGAAAGGCAAATATAAAAGCATGTCTTCTTTCTATTTATTTTATTTTATTTTTTCAATTTAATTTTGTACTTCTTCTCTTGAGCACTTTAGAGGGGCTTCTAATGGGAAGCTGTCAGAGAAAATGTGAGATAAGAAAAGTGGAAAGTTGCTGGAGTCAAAAGCGAATAGCTTACCACACTTTTCATTTTAGGTTTTGGCTTTTGATGCGCCCACAATCCTACCCTACCATTACCCTATACTTGGGGAGATGAGGACAATTCAATTACCCCAACTAGCTAGAGTGGTGATCTGGTTAGAAATCTTTTTTTTTTTTTTTTTTTGTTTTTTTTTTCCCCTTTCACAAGGAAAATGATAGCACAAATCCTATCGTAAAAATTTTCGTTATAATATCATTAATGTTAACAACTAGGATCGAGTAGATTTCTTTTAGGTACAGCCCATTAGAGTTCAATAATCTATTCATTGTAAATGTTCACCAAAAAATCTATTGATTAATATGTACTTTTCTTACTTTTATTATATTTGTAAATATTAATAGACTTTAGCAGATAATAATTACGAAAGTGTCTAAAAATATCCAAACATTGATCAGGAGACATTATTTAAAAAAAGCAAGAAAAAGATATTAGTACTTTGTTGATATATTCTTGTCCCTTTTATCTGTATAAAGACTTATATTTATCAATGATACTACAGAAACACTTATAAATATCCATGTTTACCTAGGTTCCTTTCATTTCCTTTAAACAACACGTAAATAAAGGAAAGGAAAGTTAGGTTTTTTTTAAAGGTTAATTTTGCTTTTAGTTATTTGTCAGCTTCCTTTTTAGTTTTCCTTTTCTTCACCTTTTATTTTTTTTAAGTTGTGGCCATGTATTTCCGAGAGAGAAATATAAAGGAGTAATGCTAGGGAGACCCACTTAAATTCTAATTTTGATGTATAATTGATGTGATATGAGAATTGTTATTTTTTTTTATTAGTATATCTAATTTTTTATCATTAATTGATATGATAATATTTTAAACATCCATTAATATAAAAATGATAACTTACATGCAGTGACGAAGCCTGAAATTTTCGTCAGGAGGCTAATAAGTACGTAAAAACTTTTAAATAGTTGGGCTATTTTGGTTTTGGAGAGTATTGAGTTTTAGGATTTTTTCTTTTTTTTGTTTAAATGAATGTAATGAGTTCTACTTGGACGTTTGCATAAAATGATGTTTTTCAATGAGTTTTTAGAGAATGAAATCAAGTTTTTATGACGATTGGTATGTAATTTGATGCAATAGATATATAGGATTTGTTAGGGGAAAAAAATTTTAGGGTTGGGAGAATTGTCATTTTTTTTTATTAGTATATCTAATTTTTTATCATTAATTGATATGATAATATTTTAAACATCTATTAATATAAAAATGACAACTTACATGCAGTGACGAAGCCTGAAATTTTCATCAGGAGGCTAATAACTACGTAAAAACTTTTAAATAGGTGGGCTATTTTGGTTTTGGAGAGTATTGAGTTTTAGGATTTTTTTTTTTTTTTTTGTTTAAATGAATGTAATGAGTTCTACTTGGACGTTTGCATAAAATGATGTTTTTCAATGAGTTTTTAGAGAATGAAATCAAGTTTTTATGACGATTGGTATGTAATTTGATGCAATAGATATATAGGATTTGTTAGGGGAAAAAAATTTTAGGGTTGGCTAAATCAAGTTTTCAAATTTTTTAATGGGGACTCTAATGTAATTTGAAACAAAACATATAAAGATTAAAAGAAATAATAAAAAGCCCTCTCAACCTTCAAGTACCTTCGTCCCTGCTCACATACTACATCTGTTGATATATAAAAGTTGATATTTGAGTTGGCCTTTAAAGCATTATTCATTTAGAAGACGTTGGCATGGAAAGTGTATTTTTTTCCCCTCCAATTATTGAATGTTGTGCATATTCTAAAAAATGTTAGTAAACAAAGGTATTATTTTCTGTTTATTATTCTTATCAATGATTACTCTTAAAATTAAGAGATCTAACCCCATCTACCAACAAGGATATGAATTGTGGTTCTAGAAATCAAACCAGAACAATGAAATTAATGTGCATTCTAGGGGACCCACAGAGATTAACAAATATTTATTCATTAAAGTGTAACAAATTAGAGTAGGAATCAAATTTATATTGCAATATTAAAAAGAGAATACAATAATTTAGGGTAGATTTAGGTGCTCAACCTAATTGAGTCAAACTAAAGTGTCACAAACTGAGTAGATTTGCGATGCATTTTAACATGTTAGCAATGTATGATTACAACCTTAGGCCTGTATTTATATAACCAATTTACATAATTTATAGCGAATATACACATGTATATTAAGCCTAAGGGAAACCGTACATTTCACATTATATTGTTAAACGGATTAGTAACACACCAACACATATCCCAATTATATTAACTTAATTAGTGTAGCATGTGAGCGGTTATAAATTAACAAGTGAAACGAGAATTTTTATCAAATAACTATTACCTTAGCAAAAACCGAAGGCATTAAATTGGTCATAGGGTGCTACTCTAATATGTTCTAAGAATATTCAATATGATTTCAACCAAAAAAAAAAAAAAACAGAAAAAAAGAAAAGAATATTCAATATGGTTTCAATGTATCGTTTTGACACTTGGAAACAGACGATTGTAAAGTTACTAAAATGCCCTCAAAATAATCGGAAACCGACAAAATTCCATCGAACCGAGGATGGCCACCTTGGTCACCATACCCATCAATAATAATGGAAGAGATTAACCATTTTTGATTAACTCAGTCAGGCAAATTTGGCAAACCCCAAGACCTCTATTTGGTAAGAATGTAGCATCGGAAGGGAACACACGCAAGACAATAGTATTTTTTTTTTGGGGAAATTTTGGAACACCCAAGCCCCTCTTTTTGGCTCTTGTTAACATTCCAATGGATGTTAATTCAGTAATTAGATGCGTATATATCCTATACGTATATCGGGAGATCATTTGTTGGAAAATTTTGTCCCAAATCTCAAGTAAATTAATACTCATGAGTAGAGGTTTTATTTTTTTATTTTTATTTTTGGGTGTGGTAAAAAGGAGTTTCGTACGTGGAAATATGAGGAATTGGCATTAAATCGCGCAAGACCAACATGCTCGGCGAGAAAGCGATGGGTCATTGTGAATTACGACACCAAGTCATCGTGGATGGTACGGTCTCACATGGTTTTGTAGGGAGAATGCAACAAAAGTGGTCTCACCCCCACGTGTGCTACGCCTCATTTCTCATGCAATCCAAGCTAGCCTAGCCTATATTATATAAATATAATGTTTGTGTGCGCGTGTGTATGTATAGCCTAGATATGTATTATATATTAATTGTTGATATGAAGGACTAATCAATTTGATGAAACATATAAATGGATAGCTGCAGTTTTTTTTTTTTTTTTTTTTCTCTCTTCAAATAATAACAATTTTTGCGGGTTTATGCAAATAACAAAATAAGCACCTCATCAATATATATGTTTTAGACAGATAAATTTTATGCGTTAGTTAGATAATATACCTCATGTATTCAATTTTTCTCATCTTTCTTTCTTTTTTTTTTTTTTTAACGCTACAGAATTATTATCCGGGCCTAAAAATATGTTTCTATGTCATCATTACTTGACTTTCTGAACCCAAAAGAAAGGGGGGAAAGAAAAAAGTATTTTTAAATAGTTTTTTAAAAATACTTTTATATTTTATTTCAAAAACATTATGCGCAGGGGATCTCTTTTTCTTAGATGTTTAGGTATTAGATGTTTTTTTTTTTTTTTTTAAATGTATGAAATAATTTTCACAAACTATTTAAGGATGTTTTAGTATTTTCCTTCTTTCTCTGTTCTTTTTTTTTTCCCTCAAACAATGCAAGACGTATTAAATTGAACCCCATTTTTAACTTTAAATGTATATTTTTGGAATTTAGTTTCGAAAAACAGAGTGATGAAATAAGGGAAAAAAATAAAACTAAAAAGCATATATATGTAATTACCACTTAAATTTATTCAGATTTTGCATACTATAGTTGATTTTGAAATATAATTTTTTGTTAATAAATGTGGATTATTAATAAGTATCCTCTGTTCTTTTGGATTATTATATATAAATACTTGGCTAGGAAGAAAAAAGTGTGTCTTTAACTTAAAATTTATGGAACGTTTTATGTGGTGTTAAAATAAAAAAAGAAATTCTATAATATGACTGAGTTGGCTAACAAAATGAAATCTTATACCGAATCCATTTTGGGCTACAATTAAGATAGGAAAGATTCACATTGTTGTTTGGATATATTAACATATGTAAGTTTCAAGGACTGAGTTGTATTTGAATACATTATCCTAAATTTACATTAAGCACAACACCATGCAAGTTGGCGAATCACATGTTTAGAAGTCCGATTCGAGGTGAATTATATATATATATATGTATATGTTTATGTGTGTGTATATATATATATATATATTTGTTCAAAGAGGTGTATTATATATTTTACACACGCAATACATGGTTTTCTATTATTTATCTACTATATATATTTTTTAAAATAAAGATCATATTTTGAATACTCAAAAATAAAATCCAATAAAATAAACGTTGATAACTTTTTATAAGAAAAAATGTTCCATAGCATTATTCAACTTAATCAACCAAATAGTTGAGACTGCAAATAACAAGATAGTCGAATAGCCTTAATACCCCACACATCCACGAACACTATATTTGTCAAAAAGTGGGCCACCGTACTTCGAACAACATGCTTAATAGCATTGACAAACATTAACAAACAAAGACATCTGAATATCTTTTATAATTGAACAATCGTCAGATAAAATAGTAGAAGCACAATTATTCACTTTTATGATCAACAAAGTTTTAAAAAAATTCCACTCGTATCGTTGCCCTTTCTAATTCGGTATAAAATACACGTTTTGATTTTAATTGGTTTAAGGGGGGTTTTTCAAATCTTTAGTCCCAAGAAAGTTTTGCATCCAAACAAAACCATTTCTAATAAATAGTACTCATGAAATGGAAGGTATACTTGTAAGATCAGTTTTATCTTCACCATAACATACATCATACATGAACATGAATCAACGACAATTGTGAATAGAATTCAACTAAAAGTAAATAAGAAAAACAAAAAGAAAATTACATTCAAAGAGAACTCTTCAATGGTATTTAATTTATGTATTATCCAGTAAATTTCAGATCCTATGTCCCCAACAAATTCTGATGCTGGTCCATCCCTGACTAGTACTAGTCTCGCCGTTCATATATATATATATATATATATATATGCGTCGTTTGTGTCTATATATATAACCTTAACTACATATACAGTACACACTGTCTCACTATAAAACCTAACCCGGCCAAACGACAGTAAATTCCACATTTCCAACTGGGGATCCGAATATATATATATATATATATAACAGTTGGAATATCGTTTTCATTTCAAACTTTTTGGTTCAAATTTCAGCAGGTCAATCGACATATAGCATGAACTCTTCTGCCACATGCAGTCATTAAATTCCTTGTGTCTACTGAAATGTTCCTTTAACTTATCGTGCATACACACACACACAGAAGTTACAGCTGAATATTAGGTTATTTATAAGAATATAACGGTCCCTTTTTTTTCCCCCTTTTCCTGGTAAACTAAAAACCAGATCACAGAGAAGTGACCATGACCGAACGATAAAGATCAGAAACTGCCCACCAAATAGCCCACAAAGTCATTAATAACTTATACGCATACGACAAAAAATTTACATCCACGCACACACACATATACATACACACATATTAATTTATAGTACTAATTGGCTTTTGCATGGCACCGATTTGATATGGACTGGTGGGCGATCGACGACGATAAAATTTGATCATCGTCGTACGTACGTACCAATTGTCACACGTATGTTCCACGTGGCAAAATCTCCTGGTGGGTCCCACGCTCATGTGGATGCCCATGCTGTAGCCATGTGGTTGTGGTGGATTTTCTTTTTTTCGTTTCTTTTATTTATTTATTTATTTATTTATTTTGAAAGTCTCTCTATGGGCTTTGAGAAAATAGTGATTGGATCCAAATAGGGCATAATTGGGGTCTATTATGGCGACTAGTGGTGGAAAGAGAGAGAGAAAAAAAAAAAAAAAGGATAGGATCCAACTAAAAGTAGGGACACATTATTTTGGAAAATGAAGAAGTCTCTATACATATAGCAGAACTGGGTGTGGACTATATGGTTTGTTGTATAGTAGTATTGATTACTCATGATCTAGTATGGCCATTTTTCATTAAATATTTTGGTACCAAAGAAAAAATGGACCCCGTTAATGTGACATTAACCACTCCCTAGATGCTCACATTTTCCAGAGTCTTTACCATGCAGCTGACTCTGTGTGTGTGTTTGTGTTTGTGTTTTTGTGTGTGGACGATAGAGCTTCAAGGCAGCCCCCACCAAGCTTGGAACTTGTTACTTGAATACGTTTTGGTCACGTCAGATTTGATTTACTCATTTTTTGGGATTTATATATTCTTTTTAAAATTACATATAGTTATATATCTCTTTCTTTTTGAATTTGGGGCCGATGGGATATGATTCTGCGTCTTAAGGTAGGCTTAAATGTGGATCTCATTTACAATGTCATACATAGTGTGGATTTACGTTCAGTTTGGTTCCCTAATTTAACTTATGTTGATTTAAATTTTTTTATTTGGGCAGAAAAATTCAAACTGTGTAGTTTAAACTCTAATTTGAATTAGCGTTTAGACGGGCAACTAAAATTCTAATCTGAATAAAGAATAAAATTCGAATTTGCATTTAGTAGGTGAAAAATCAAAGAGAGTAAACCTCATTCACTTCGCAGATTCGAGTTTTCAATTCGAGCTGAGATGTGACATTTTCAAAGAGCTTTTTATTGTAGCAAAAAAAAGTTAGATGTGACATTTTCTGAGAGCTTTTTACTGTAGAAACCTAGAACTGAAGACTCGAATCGGTGAAATGAACGAGGCTATTATTCTTCAAATATGGTTTGAACGGTTGAACTTAAGAAGAAGCTAAACTTTAAATTAGACAGTTTAACTCAGTTTAAATGGGGAATATAATTCGGACTGCGTGCTTACCAAACACGAGTTCAAACTGTGTTCACCATTCTAAAAGTTAAACTACGCTAAATCTCGTTTTACTTTCATTTTTGGATATGAAACTATGTATATATATATATATATATATTACTAATGGTATTTTGCAATTTGAACTGCTATATTTTTACCAAATTCCCGTTTTACTTTCATTTTTGGATATGAAACTATGATTCTGTTCTGATAGGTCATTAAACATACTAAGTTCAAAATTTTGACTATGGAAGTTCTGTTACGTACTAGTAATATCACACTGGTCAAGTGGCTGGAAATGAGACACAAGAAAAAGCGGATAAGATATATTATTCTTTTTCAAACCCTGTTTTTGGTATATACTATAAGAATGTTGCAATTATTTGAACTTTACGTGTTCAAGATAAAGAGTACAATTTTGTAAACTATATAACATAAAACAGACGAGTAGTCAACAGACTGCTATACGTACTAATATTGATAGCTCAAGTGTGGTGATCAGGAGTTTCAATTGACTGAAACACTTGGAAATATATGTTTGATTCAAATTTAGAAAGAGAACCAGGAATCAAACAAACTTTGTACAAAATGTAATTACAAGATTGTACATCTTTATGGCAATATGATATTCAAGAGACGAATGATTAATTAGTCAGAATTATATCTAATTTAGTACATAATGTGTTTGAATATCTGCATTGGTTATGAGTATATATTTTTAGGGTCAAATTGAAATGAAAAAATTAACCTCTTTACATGTAGATCATTTAAGCTAAATAGTACTTTAGAGTACTGCTAATATATAAGGTCGATTTCAACGAGTTATAGGATGTGAATAGAAGGAAATTAAGTAACCATCGAACAATTGATAAATTGGTCCCTGCTCTATATTTAGCTTAAGGTAGTCTTATACAATATAGCAAATAGACAAATTAGGTGCGGGGGTGAAAATGATCTGCAGTTTTGGCCAAGCGCCAAACCAAAAAAAAAAAAAAAAAAAAAAAAAAAGAGAGAGAAATATATGGCGCTGAGTTCGTGAGCGTGGCTTCAGGCTTGGTTCTCTAGCCAGAAGTGGTAGGGGCCATTCACATTAACTTTCTTTTGCAAAATATTTAGCATGACTATTAATAAACATTTATTTCTGAACAAGCAACACATTTCTTATATATTGATTACAATAGTTATTCAGGTGACTATTAATAAATATGCAATATGTATAATATCTGTGTACTGTGTAGTTTGTGTGTTATATATATGTTCAAGCTATATGCGAATGGTTTAACATAAGAGATAAGGAATATTAATTAAGTTTTGTGCAAGTTGGGTGATTGGACCAAAATCATTTAAACTGTGGCACAGATGGGAATAAATACATGCAAACAAAACTTAATCAAGATATGTTGTGAAAGAGAGAGAAAGAGAGAGAAGAGAGAGAGAGAGAGAGAGAGAGAGAGAGAGAGAGAGAGAGGTCACGGTCAGTGTGTAGGGTGAACCACGGACACAAGCCAAAGAGATGGACCAGCTATATATATGGCTGGGGACCATAAGTGAGGGTTGAAAGCTGAGAGAGATAGTGCAAAATTAGCCAACACCACAGCCACTGCTAGCAGTACATACTAGAGCTTTCCCTTGTAACTTTGGATTTCATGTTCTTGTCAATTAAAGGTATGTATATCCATTGGCCCCATTCATTATTTGTTACGGCTCTATAATATTTAGGATTTTATTTACTTAATTAGATTATTTATTTGCTTTGTAATATTTATTTTAGATTTTATTATTATTTATATTAGGTTTGAATTAGTCAAAATAGTTTATTTGGAGTGTTTAGTTTGTTCCTACAAATATGGGTGTACGTTGGTTATGCATGTTTGGTTAGTGGGTGAGTGTGTTAGTTTGTAATCTTTTTCTATTTAAGAACCTCTAATGAAAGTATGAAAGTGTGGATGAATTATTTTGGCATTTTATGCTTTTGGGAGGTCCGAGTTCCTCGAAAACTCAATTTAGAGGTTAAAGTTCCCTCGAACCAACTTTATTTATCTAATTATATTTATTTAAGATAGAGTCTGTTTTAATGTATTTCAATTTTTGTTTTTTTTTTGTTTTTTTGCTCTTATTTTTTGTTCTAAAAAGGAAGATTTTCATTTACAAAATAAATCCCAATGCCTGTCAACGTACAGAAATGTACCACAGTTTATTGACCAAGTAGAACCTGAAAGCAGGGTTCTTACTACAACGACAAACAGATCTTTATCGCTAAAAGTTCTATTGTCATCGCTTTAATTGACGTTAGCAATACGACAAGCACTAAAATTAGCGATTAATTACACGTTGTTGCTAATTACCAATCAATAATTCGTTGCTAAGACGCTAATAATTCATTACTCTGTCAGAAAAATAAAGTGAATTGAATGTTTTAGCGGCGACATTTTTAAATTTATCATCGCTAAAACGTTTTTTTTTTTAAACAAATAAACAAAGTGCGATTTACATTTTAGGGACGGCCCTTGAGATTTGTCATCACTAAAAGATGATTTTATTTTGAAAACAATTTTTATTTGTCATTTTGTAAATTTATTTATTATAGTTTCAAAAAATATTATATTTATTTATTAAATATTTATTTATATTTAATTAAAAATATTATTGAATATATATTATTAAATGGAGTCAAGTAGAATAATAAAAATAAAAAGAAAATAGAGTTATAATCTCATTAATACATGTAAAAACTCAAGACTGTGTTAAAATAGGGAAAAAAATAATTTATATCTGATTTACCTATAATCTCTGAACTATTTACTTGAATGATGCACGTGCTTTTTCTAACATAATTATTTATGGCATATCTCAATATTATAATTTGAAAATGCACAATATTAATAGATAAAAATCAAAATTGGTGTATAGAAAAGAGACTATATTAATCTTGCAATTTTTACTGTCGTTTTAATATATATATATATATATATATATATATATATAAGTAAATAACACACTTGGGCCAGACGAACCCAACCCATGAGCATGAACTATTTTGGGTTGGATGAATCGTCTGCAATGTTGGACTAAACTAGGTTGTGCCTACGTTTGACAGGTCAATCCATGGGTGTAACTCGGCCGGGTAGACTTGGGTTGAGCTTGAAATTTAGGCCAAGCCGCACAGGTCCGAATGAGAGAAATTTGAGCCGCAACAGTCCCATTGGCCCACAAACCCGTAACCCTGTAACCCTTTGAGTTACCTCGGGTAGACTTAGTTTTGCAGGTTGATCGATTTGGTGGAAACAGAGAAAACAAAGAAAATCAAAGTTCTTTCCCCAAAAATCTCAAATTTTCTCCATTCCCAAATGAGAGAACATACGAAAGATCCCAATAAACTAATATATATATATATATATATATATCTATATATATATATATATATAAACTTATTTCTTTTCCCATAATTTCCCAACAACCAAAAAGGATAACAAACAAAAACCCACGAACAGAGACAGCAAAAGAATCAAACAATGACACATTGAAAGCAAAGTAAGCACCTTCTGGGGGTGAACCAGAAAGGTGCAGCATGAGAAGCACCACCGGAAAAAGTCGCCATGGGTGTCTCCGCAGAGACTTGGTCTCTCGAGAAGGCTTTTTCTTCTTCTCTGCTTCGTCTTGAATTACCATACAATAACAGAGAAGAAGAAGAAGAAGAAGCGGAGGCAGCATACATCGACTGTGAGAAGAAGAAGAGGAACGGAGAGTCAGAGACTGAGAACAGAGAAAAAAAATTGAAAACTGAGAAGTGAGAAATAAGGCGGTAGCGAGGGGAGGCGAGGGAGCCAGGGAGGCAAGACTGAGAAGTGAGAAGAAAAACTGAGAATGGAGAAGTGAGAATTGAGGCGGCGGGGAAGGGAGGCGAGGGAGTGAGAAGTGAGAGAGACTGAGAAGTGAAAGTGATTAGGGATTTCTTCACACGGCCGAGTCGGGGTGTATCGGGTCACATGATGCCCGCCCCGCCTCCCAACCTGCATAGTGCGGGTTGGGACTATTTTAATCTGAAAAAAAAATTATAAATAAATAAAAACTATGATTTCGGGTAGGATCGGATTGGATACGGCGGGTTAGTCAGTTTCGGACCAAAATCTTACAACCCTAGGTCAATTGTGATTGTATATGGGTCTATACCGCTTTTTAAATCTCTAATTGTAAATATATATTTTTTCTTCTGTATAGCCATCATCTCCTTGTACCGGGGAGATCTTGACGGCGCCTGTGTGTGGCCATCGCGGGGTGAGCTGAGATTGCAGATCTCCCCACGTGCGGGTAGATCTCCTTCGCACGCCTCCGAGGGGAGATCGCATATGCATATCTCGTCGGCCGTGAAGGAGATTGCCTCTGCTGAGTTTAGATGGGAGATTGCCTTGAACAAGGTGAGTTGATGACGATAGCAGAGTGGGCATCTTTTCCACGACAATGGTGATAGGAGGTTAGGAGCGGTGATCATGCCATTTGCTCAGAGAGAGGGAGAGAGAGAGAGAGAGAGAGAGAGAGAGAGAGAGAGAGAGAGAGAGAGAGAGAGAGAGAGAGAGAATGGATGCAGTTGGGATTTGTGAGGTGAGAGAGAGAAAGGGGAAAAATTTTAGGTTTACGACCGGTTTTTTAATTCGAGTTAAGATGTGATGTTGTGTGAGAGTTTTTTACTGTTACAAAATTTGAATCAGCGAAAAGAACATTGCCTTAATATGTGAGTATTTATGTAAGGAGACAAAATTTTTATGATGTCATTGTGTTATATTTTGTAACAATTTTAATATCCATAATAAATGTCAAACCAACCTAAAAAGCCATGACATGTAGCATAAATATCTCCACCATTGTAATGGTCTGGTTTGGTCCCATTTTTACTATTGTAAAGATCTGATTAAGTCTTGATTTTTTCTAAACAAAAAATTTAGTTTGGTCCAACCAAACTAGTAGTTTGGGAGCGAAACAGACCGTGAACAACTCTAATTGGAACCATTAAGATTTAAGGGCCACTTGTTCTTAAGGAATCCAAAGCTTGATCTTCAAGCTCATCCAATTCTTTCTAATTGTCATACTTATCGGTGCATTGGTGTCGATTCGAAGAAAAATGACAAAATATCTTTATTTTCATTTTTTATGAGAACATGCCTACATTTCAAAAATATCGTATTTATTTGATAAATATATTATGAAATAATTTTGATATTTCAGTTTGAGGTAAATAGGTGACTGATCGAAATTCAACCAGTTCCTTACCTAAAAAGTCGAAATTTTTTTAAAAATGGTACTCGAAAAAGGAAGTCTTATACCCTTTCACTCATTTTTCTTTTTCTTTTGTTAAGTGAGTAAAGCGGAGTTAAATGAGTTAGTTTGGACGAAATCTTAAACTCAGCGTAAAAAGACAAAAGCTTAATTTCTCTCTAATTTTGAGTGGTATTTTTGTATTTCTCCTTAATTTCTTAAGGAGAAGGATTTCCAAAAAAAAAAAAGAATTAGTTGCTTATACTAATTAGTTGAGTACTGATGAGCCCATACTACTTGTTTCCACTCATAAACTGGGCTACACCGGACCCATCAAGTGAGCCCAAGAATGTTGATTGAGGAATAAAAAAGTCCGAGCAAAATCCACAGGCCAGCAACAAAGATCCCAATGTGGTATGAAACGCCACAAGTAGCCGAGCTTGGTCGAAATCCCTAGTTTTCCGGGAACAGGAAATGGCCTTGCCATTTCTGTTATATAGATAAATAGGAAATTAACACGCCCAGGCTCGTTTGCTTTTGATCATGGATTATCTTTTGAAAGAAATCTAATAAACTGTGTTAGGTCCGTTTTTGTCGCTGATATCACAGAGTGTTATAATACTTTACTGTAATATTGTTTTAACAAAAAATCTAAAATTAAACTAGCCCAAACAACAATGCAGGAAAATAATACAAAAACGTAAAGGACACCAGAAAATAGTATCACAGTTCGGTGCGCACACCTACTCTATGGAGCCACGTCTAGACAGTGATCAATCCACTAAGTTCAAAAGATTACAAAGGACCGAATGGTCTTACACACTCAACGACTCCCTCCTTGACAATGTCGCCGTTGCCTAGAATCTCCTTAGGAAGCTTAATCAGCGAGCACCACTCGACTTGACGGTTTCCTCCCGAAACCAAAGAAATCTTCTCCTGAAGAACCAACTTGAAAGTGTTCTAACAATTCGTCGCAATACATCAAACGACACTTAACATTACAATCTCATTCTCACATGAACACAAACGTCTCTCCTATTTTCAACACTTTCTCTCTATTTTTCAGAAGCCAAAACCGCACATATGTTCTGCCATCTTCCACTTTTCTGCAGGTTCTATTTTTCTCAAAAACCCATCCACGTGCATCACACTATCACCTCAAAATACTCACCCCACAGAAAGCACAAAAATAGCCAGCGTACAACCCTTTTTCCACACATACAATCAAGCTCCAGCCTGCAGACTACAAGCAATCAATTTCTCCAAAAAGTCCACTCTTCATTTTCAGCAATCAAATTCTTTGATTTGCAGCCTATAAACATGACAACAAGACTTCCTTAAGAGGTCTACCAATTTACAATGTCAACAAATCTTACAACTAATTTACCAAAAATAAGCAAATACAAAATACACTAACAAACTGTTTACTTTTATTTTATAATTTTGTGGTATTATGTTGATTATTGTTTTGTGGTATTATATGGGTATTATATATACCCACATATCCAACGAGCCCCTTTCTTTAACCCGAACGGAATAACCCCACAGTTAACTCAAAAGCAATTCTACAAGAAAACCAATCAAAACACCATAGTCCATCCCCTATGGACCTCAAATCAACTGGTAAAAGGCAAGACACTAACTAAATAAACAAGTATGAATGAGAAAAAAATATATGAATAAATAGACTTTCTATCGATCGTAATTATTCTGCAACATCTCCCTTTGTTGCAGCCATTAGGAGTGCTCTAATATGCAATGGAGCTTCAATGCTCCATCAACTTTTGTCAATTTTTTCAAGAGTTCTCTAACCCGAAACTTCCCCCTAGCTTATTTTCCTTTTGTTTTTCATCCTTTTCGCATGGTAACCTAGAAGAAAAGAATGCATTTATAGTAATACCCTTCATTTTTTGGTCACGAGCCACTCACATGGTTATTTCCGTCATTCAAAATAAGAAGAGAGGCAAATTTATTACGGAATAAAAACCGGAGGGGATGGATATTATAAATAAACATTTGGGGAGGCAAACATTATAAGGGTTATACGGATCATAGTTTGTGAGAAATTTTCTGTAATTAATCTTAAAATAAATTTATAGATAATTCTTAAAGTGAAAACCGCGACCATGGAAAATTAAGAAATGTTCCTTATTTACTTACCTCTTTAAGAAATAGGACATATTATGACAATTTAACCATTTATTATTACTTTTAATTTTAATTTTTTTGGGTGTAGGGGGGATAAATTGCTAAAATTAAAAGTGTACAGGGCAAAGTGAACGGCCTGAAAAGTAGTGTAGGGGAGAAAATGTGCTAAATAACCCAATAAGTTATTACTTGTAATTTTATCTTTTATATTAATTTTGAAAATTTTTAAAGATCTCTTTTTGAGTGATTCAATTAATTTTTCTTAAATTTCTCGAACCATATTTATATCTAATAAGACATCTTACTAAATGTACAACCTTAACACAATAAGAATTCTCGTTATCAACGATAATCATGAATATAATAAGACAATATAATAGTTATAAGAAAAGACTATAATCGATATTGAGAATGAATAATTGATCTTTCTTTTTCCAAACTCTTCAGAAGAATTTTTTTTGGGTAGAGAGTGAGATTAACAACAATTTAAAAGCATATATTGAATTGTAAGACTAACAATTAAGTGTTTTTTATTGAATTGTAACACTAAAAGCATATATTGAATAGCTATAGCAAAATTAAGTGTTTTTTTTTTTTCATTTTCTCTTGTTTTCCAAATGAACATTTTTTTAAAAAAAAAAAAAAAGAGGATTACATGATGTTTGAATAAAATATCAAATATGGTGCAAGACATTAAAAAGATAAATAGTCAACTGTTAGGGAAAAAAACGAATAAATGTTAAAAATTTAATATCAAGAAACATTAAAAATGTTTTAATATATTTTGTGATTTGTATGGAATTAAGCTAAGACCTAAGAAATAGGATTTTTTTTTAAAGAAAATTAATTAATATCTTCAATATTTTGAGGTGTAAATGTAATTAGTTGATGATCCTAATAATTAGGGGCCTTGACTTAAGGGGGTCCTTAGGTAGTTGCCTTAATGTCTTACCCATAAGCTCGTATTGCCTTGATAGAGAGAGAAGAGAGAGGGGGGGAGAGAGAGAGAGAGTGAGTGTCTTGTTGGATAATCATCTTATTAGTTACATTGCAATTTTGCTAGAAAATGTCTTCTTCAAGAAGCCTATCAAAGATTGAAGAAGGTAGTTGTAGTGAAGCGCCAAGCAATAGAAATTCCGGGCTATGCTCTTCTTCGGAGGTTGTTCAACTAATCCAAAAGGTACACAACATGAGGAAGTTATGACATATGTATTTATGTATGTATGTATATGCATAACTGTTAGTGGATGACATATATGTGTGTGTGTGTGTATAGATTTGTGTTAACTTGCTGTGTCATGGTCAGATCATTGCAGAGGCCATCGGAACGTACTTCGTGGTATTTGCCGGGTGTGGCTCTGTAGTGGTGAACAAGATCTATGGTTCCGTAACATTCCCAGGGATTTGTGTGGTTTGGGGCTTGATTGTGATGGTCATGATTTATTCTCTTGGCCACATCTCCGGCGCCCACTTCAACCCCGCCGTCACCATCACTTTCGCCATTTTTCGCCAATTCCCTCCCAAACAGGCAGCTTCTCCATTCCATCCAAATGTCTATATATAGAAAAAAACAAATCACACACATATATGTGTGTATATATTTATATATACTATTAATTAATGTTACAATCTCAAATATCATATACTGGTGTTTAAACGAACAGTAATAGATATCATTTGACAATGAACAATGTTGGTTACCGGTGATATTGAACATCATACACTAATTGTAAAAGATGAATCTATGTGACCCATTTGTGTAATTATGAAAGATAAATCCCACAATATGCGACCCATTTGAGAATTCAATAGTGTTTTTAAGTGATTTTTTATAATAATATGTCCACTAATCCATGTGTATTAATTAATAATATTTTTTTATGATATTTGGTGCATGTACGTGCAATGCATGCAGGTGCCTATGTACATAACAGTGCAGGTGTTAGCATCAATTCTAGCGAGTGCAACGTTATGCCTTCTGTTCGACGTAACTGATCAGGATTTTTACTTTGGAACTGTTCCACCAGCTGGATATGACATCCAGTCTCTTGTTTTTGAGATCATCATCTCCTTTCTCTTGATGTTCGTCGTCTCTGGCGTTGCCACTGATAATAGAGCAGTTAGTACTTCATTTTAATCCCCTTATATATATATATATATATACCTTATATATATATATATATAGACACACACACACACACACACACTCAAGTATATACACACACGTGTGTGTATGTTTTCGCTGCATTAGTTTTAGTCGCTTATATGTATACTACATATAACCAATTTTTCCAGGTTTCGAGGTCATCAGATAAATTAATTTACTAATTTCCAGGGGTTGATCAAAATTCACATTCCCGGAAATGTTTTGGAAAATAATACCATGCGTGTATATATATATATATATACATATTCTTACATATATATATATATATATATGTGTGTGTGTGTGTGTATTTGTATACATGTATCTAGTAGGTCATATTCCCTTGCTTTTGAACAGCTTGGTGCTAGGTAAAAAGTACTTAAGTTTGAATTGACGGATAATGTTGCTGTTTAAATTACTTGGAAAATGAAATTCGCTTCTATTTGTTTCCTTTTTTTTTAACACTAGTTTAGTTATGTTCAATGCACGAATTCAGCTATAATTGAAATTTTCATAACGTAAGAATACGAACAACAATATATATATATATATATATATATAAATTACTAAGAATTCAAAAAGAGTATATAATGATTAAATACACGAAACACTCTAAATAATAAGATAACAAAACAAATGATCACAATGAAGGAGATTATTGGGATGAGAAAATTGAGATATGGGATTTAGGAAATCTACAAGAGAAAGCGATAAAATTAAAATAAAGGGAAAAAAAGAGGAACAAAAAGGAAATATTTAGGGGAACATTAGCGTAAGAAACTGCGTTAGGCAAATGGGGGTAAAAAGAAAGAAAGAAACAAACAAGGAAAACGGAAAGAATGAAAGAAAGAAAAGGGTTATAGTAGAAAAATGGATTAAAAAGAAGAAGAAAAATAAAAAGAAAGAAAAATAAAATGAAGAAAGGAAAAAAAAAAAAAAAAAGAAGGACAAAAAGTGGGAAAAAAGAGAGAGAAAAAACTAAGCACCAAAACGGTGTGTTATTTTACGATTAAAAATGCAGAGTGAGCCTTCCGCACGGCTCTTTTAATATATGTAAATAATTACTTGGAGTTCTCATTTAATGAAACCTTTTGTTTTTAAAATGGTATCGGGCCTATGCTCTCATTTTATTAACAAGAAATGAAATTATAATTAATGGACACATGTAGATACTTACACACAACCATTTGAGCTAGCTTTAAAGAGCACATTTAAATGAAACGTTAAACTAACCAATTGATCTTTTTTTCCCTCCTTTTTCCCACATTGCAGATAGGAGAATTAGCAGGAATTGCTATCGGAATGACAATACTACTCAATGTCTTCATCGCCGGGTAATTAATTAATTAGTTTCTTCGTAAGTTGGTAATTTGTTCATAAGAGAGTGTAATCCATTGACATGAAATATTTCAATAACTTTATTTGTGGCATAAAATTGTTGAATATTTACGCATTTGCAGGCCGGTTACTGGGGCATCTATGAACCCAGCAAGGAGTATAGGGCCAGCTGTGGTGATGAAAGTTTACAAAGGATTGTGGATTTATATTGTGGGCCCAATTATTGGCACCATACTTGGAGGTGGTGCCTATAATTTAATCAGATTTACGGACAAACCACTCCGAGAGATTACCAAAACCTCTTCGTTTCTTAGGAGCGTGTCCAGAAGTGTCGCTCGCTAAATCTTCATTCTATAGCTACAGCCTAGCCCTTCTCTTGTACAGCCCGGTGCAAACAAGAGTCTTGATTTAAGCTTTTGTGTTGAAAAGTAATATATACATACATATATATATATATATATGCCTATACAACTTGCTGCTTATAGATTTTTTTTTTATTTCTTTTTTCAGAAAACAATATATCTTTCTGTATCTGGACAGTATGTATTACTAGTTGAAATAAAATAAAAAAAGGATGCTACATATGCAATAGCTACCAATTTTGATGATGATAATAGAACTGTTTATTTATCTAATTATACTCTTCGTGGAGCGCCAATATCCTTATAAATTTATATTAATCTGTGTGTTTAAATAATGTGAAATTTGCGTTTATTTTATCTTTTACTAGTAATATGGTGTTATCTTTGAAATCATCAATTTTGTATTAGATGGATCTGGTTACTCATTTCACTTTGAGCTTGTAATCCTTACCAATAATACATCACATAAATTGAAGAAGAAAAGAAAAGAGAAAGGCATATAAAAATTTAAGTGGTTTGACAATATTATGACTGCATCTACGGACTATGAAAAGAGAAAGAATTTATTACTAGGCAGCACAAGAATAAGCTCTATATAAATGCAAATTTCAATCACAAAATTGTATAAGCTATTCAAGACAAATCTCCAAAAAGCAAGAGAGAGATTGCGTAATTTGAAAATTAATATAAATTATAAATTCAAACAACTGTCAAAGGTAACTATATATACATAGAATTTAATTTTTTGTTAATAATAGCAATACATGAAAATCATATCATTAGTTGGAAACTTGGATAATGTCAAGACCAGTAGCATGTGTTTATATATATGCTTGTTTGACCGGAGGAAAATGAAATCGAAAGGAAAAAAATTTATTAGCTAGATGAATTATCTATACAACAACAACTTATGGGAGGAAAATGAAGAGAAAAGGGATGATCTTTCTTTTAGTGTACTTGGTTGGATTCTTTCCTTTTAATATCTTCGTATTGAAAGAGATAAAATTGAGGTTCTCTGATGTTCATTTTCTCTTCTTTTCTCTCAAACCAATTGCATCATTGTCTTTCCACTAATATCCCTCACCCCTTCTCCTCCTTTTACTTTTTCCTTGTACCCAACAAGCTCTTAGCCAATGTTTGGTAGAGCGAAAAAGAGAGAAAACAAATTGGAGGAGGATTTAGAGAGGAAAAAGAAATCTTAAGTTGTTTGATAGATCGAAAATAGGGAATCTTAGGTCGTGTTTAGAATTAATCCTTTTTTATTTTTCACGTTTATCGAGAAAGAAAAAATGAAAACATTTCTAAAATGACGTTTGGCGCAATAAAGACAAAAAAAGAAATGAAAACGATTTTTTTTGTTTAGTGTAAAATGAGAGAGAAATGAAAAACGACTTTTAGTCATTTTTTATTTTTTATTTTCATTTTCTCCTCTCTCGATCGCAGATAGAGAGAGACATTAATGAGTTTTTTATACTAAAACTAATTTCTTGATAAAACTATTAAACGCATTTTCAAAAATAATTTATATCTGAGATTGAAAACGTTTTCATTTTCATTTGCATACAAAAAATAAAATCATTTTGAAACGAATTCCAAACGCACCCTTAAGCTTTTCTATTTTCCATCTCTCCTACTAAACGTAGCATTAGTATTTTTCGATCCAAAACCAAAAGGGACTTGGAAATAGTTAATTGTGGCCAGCAGTAGTCGATAACTAATTGTAACAAGAAAATTTAATTTTATTCATTGCGCATACTTACTCAGTATTGCTCATTTGCTGTGATTATGCAACACGCCTGGATTGAGATCCTGTTATTCAATTGCAATCATGAAGCAGTGATGAGTGAGTTTTACTCACTCATTTAGTATCGTTTTACACTTAATAGCTAGTTAGTTTTCGAGGTTTTTGTTAGTTTTTATGTGTGTTTTTGTTCTTTGTTTGAAGGTTAGGTGAAAGTCTATGATTTGGAAGGTTTTGGACAAAATTTGCTGCAATCCGACGGAATTAGTACATTGGGGCAAAATGGGCAGCGCTTAGGCGCCAATTACAGCGCCCAGGGATTTTACATAACATCGCCGCAGCGCTAGAAACTCAGCACCACGGCGCTACGACGCGAGAAATTGCGCATTTTGAAGGCCAATCGCGAGAAAACTTACCCGTTTTGACCCTAATGCTCTGAAACATATAAATATATGATTCTAAGGCAATTAGAAAGGATTTTTAGACTGTGAAATGACGGCTGGCTTTTGAGAGAGTATTCAAGAGAAGAAAAGGAGAATTGGGACGAAGAAGAAGAACGGCTCAAATCTAGAGACGGAGATGCTTCAATTCAACTCCAAACTAGTTCTTTTCTTTCCTTTCCAATGATTAAGACTTTGTTTAGGAATTTATTTTGTTTAGAGATGAACTAATTCCTTTTTCTAGGGCTACGATGTAGCCGGATTATGAATGTTTGAATTCTCAATCTTATTTTTAAGTAATTGATGTTTAATCCATATATGCTGAGTATTTCAATTTATTCTTAATGCTTGTGATTGTTTGGCCAACTATTACATGATTTTGTATTTGATTTGAGACTGAGAGGTGATAATTGAATAAGCTCTTAATTGAAATACCATGAGTTGTTCATAGGATAGAGATATCTATGATGCTTGTGCAGTTCTTTTGAATTTCTTGCACTTAATGATTTTCAACAGGTTTAGAAGTCTGACAGAGATGTAGATTTTGCTTGTTGGATTAATATTATCGTTGCTTGAGAAA
>NW_010363046.1:537127-568048 GCF_000414095.1 Morus notabilis
AGGGTTAATACAATTTCGGTAATTAGTAAACAACAATCCTCGTGGGACGATATTCTTATTCACTATTATATTACTTGATTGCGATAGCGTATACTTGCGTTACGATTTTTCACAACAAGTTTTTGGCGCCGTCGCCGGGGATTTTTTTTTTTGCTAATATCGATACCAAATAACTCTAATTTTACTTTGGATTTTAATGTTGATTAATATGGGTACTAATTAGCTCTAGGATTAATTTGATTTTTTTTTTTTGGTGTTTTTCTTCTAATTTTGTTTTCCGAGTTTTTTCTTTCTTTTGCAGGTAAAATAAAAAAAAATGATGACTAAGTTGGAGATGGGCCAAGCCATCATCACTTTTGCTAAACACGACACTGAACTGCCTCACCAAGCTTGGGAGAGATATAATGAGCTATTGGCTGGGTTTCCGCAACATGGTATTCCAAAGTGGCTTCAACTTCAAATCTTCATTAAAGGATTGAGCATAGCAACCAAAAGTTGGGTGGAAGATGGCTATGATACAACCCCATTCTGTGAAAGACCCGAGGATGAAGCCTACCAAATGATGGACGATATGGTGAAGTTTTATCAAGATTGGTACATTCAAGAGAAGTTGTCAAAAGAATTCAAGCCTCTAAAGGAAGATGAGCCTTAAGAAGAAGAACAAGAACCCTTCAAATTTATTTTTGCTCAAGCCTTAGCACAGATGGACTCTCGTAGTGCTGACACCGATTTGCTAAGAAACGAGGTGTCCATCCAAAACCATGAGTTTTATAAAGACAAAATTGCATGCATGGCTATGGATAGCGAAGTTGAGAGTGAAGAGAAATTAGAGGGATTATTTGAGGATTTCCTAGATGAAGAAGAGGTACGAGAGCCGTTGGAGGATGAAGAAGCATACGAGGCCATTGAATTGAGTTCATTTGTGATTTTATCATACACACCAACAACGGATCCTTACTTTCCTCCGACACCACCATCACCATATTATGTCCTCTACATGATCGAGCCCAAAGAAAAGTTCTCCTTCCAAGCTCATCATCAATCAAAGCGAAGCCGAGTTGGAACAATGAGCCGAATACTTCCAAATCGTGCCAAGCTTGAGGGCATCCATAAGCTAGACCCATATATCGTGTTGTATGACACTTATTGTGGGCAAAAGCTGCTATTTGACGAGCACTTCTCCAAACGTCCGGCTGAAGACATTAAAGTTAATAAACAAGTTTTGGGGTTGCTCTAAGGATTTGCAATTGAAACGAAACTCAAGCAGGCATTAGCATGAATGAAAGCACAGATTTGGCAGTAGCAGTAGCGCTTTGGCGCTCAAAAGAGAGCATTTTGGGAAAAAAATGGCAGAGCACGTAGCGCTTTGGCGCTACCATGCAGCGCCTTGGCGCTACCTCCAATAAAATAAAATAAAAAATTCTTGCAACTTCCGCACCTCCTCTTGCACCCAATGAAGACACTGACTGACAACTACTCAGGAAAGTCCTCTAAACTCTCTTGCTTTACTTTTTCATTGAGGACAATGTCAATTTTAAGTTTGGGGGAGTTAACTATCTTATTTTATTCAGTTTATTAAAAAAAAAAAATAAAAAAACTTGAGCGTTGTTTCGGCTTGTTTCGCCCCGGCCAATGATGAGACAACGATTGAACTTAACTATGGCTTCTGGGAGACAATGAATAATTTGATTGTTTGTGTGCTTGACTTGTTTGTTGGTTTTGCTCTACTTATGATATCCTTGCATTGTTGAGCACATAACTAAGAACACTTGGTCATTTTGTGAACTTAGAGAAAATTTATGTGAATTTCGTGTTTCTTAAGATCTCACTGGACTCTAGAATTTGTTTGATTATCACTCGAGGTAAATCTCATGTAATTTATCACTAAGGAAATGATATAGGCCATATTTGGATCGTTTGAGCCATTTGAACTTACCCTATTGTAATAATATCCCTAGTCACCTCTTTGAGCCTGATTAAACTTTTCTTTGTCATCCACGTTATTAGCTTAGCCTTTAAATAAATCCTATCATTCACCCTTTCCCTTGAGCTTGTTGATTATTCTAGGATGCACGTTGAGTTGTGTTTGGAATTGGGAGGTGTATTGATATTTTCTATAATTTGTTTGATGTCTCCAATGAAATTCTGTATTTATCATATTATTCCAAAAAAAAAAGAAAAAAAAAGAAAAAAAAAAGACAGAGAAAAAAAAAAGAGAGAAAGAAATAAAAAGTGGAGACAAGAATGTTGATGGCAAATGGCAGATGTATTGGGATATTGAGTTAGAAGTTCTACAAGAGGATCCTAGAGTAATTGATGAGTTTAGGGAATTCAGAGCCTCATTGATATCCGTTTATCCTGCCTTAATCCCTAGCCATTCAATTCAAGCTTAATAAAGTCCTATTGATCCTTGGTGGTTTATTGACCAACATTAGTGGAGAGTGATAAGAAAAGCAAGCCTATGGAGTTCGAAAAATCGTAGATCTACCTTGATTCACTTAATTGCATAAACTCATCTAAGTTGCATTTGGATATGTGTAATTGATAATTCACACACACACATAAGGAGTCTTAGGTGGGGTTGAGATTAGCATTCGAGTTGAAATTCTAAACTTTCAAAAAGTTTAAAGTCTTTCTTGAGCTGTAACTTATGTGAGATTTCTGAGGCATTTTTTGTGAAACAACGCCGGATCAATACTCAAGCAAGGTTTCATTTATTTATGTTTCGTATTATTCGTGTTTTCATTTCTTTTTAGTTTTCTTTCTTTCATTTTTGTTTTGCTCGAGGACTAGCAAAATATTAAGTTTGGGGGTATTTGATGAGTGAGTTTTACTCACTCATTTAGTATCGTTTTACACTTAATATCTAGTTAGTTTTCGAGGTTTTTGTTAGTTTTTATGTGTGTTTTTGTTCTTTGTTTGAAGGTTAGGTGAAAGTCTATGATTTGGAAGGTTTTGGACAAAATTCGCTGAAATCCGACGGAATTAGTGCATTGGGGCAGAATGGGCAGCGCTTAGGCGCCCATTACAGCGCCGCAGCACCCAGGGATTTTACATAACAGCGCCGCAGCGCTAGAAACTCAGCACCGCGGCGCTACGACGCGAGAAATTACGCGTTTTGAAGGCCAATCGCGAGAAAATTTACCCGTTTTGACCCTAATGCTCCGAAACATATAAATATATGATTCTAGGGCAATTAGAAAGGATTTTTAGACTGTGGAATGACGGCTGGCTTTTGAGAGAGTATTCAAGAGAAGAAAAGGAGAATTGGGACGGAGAAGAAGAACGGCTCAAATCCGGAGACGGAGACGCTTCAATTCAACTCCAAACTAGTTCTTTTCTTTCCTTTCCAATGATTAAGACTTTGTTTAGGAATTTATTTTGTTTAGAGATGAACTAATTCCTTTTTCTAGGGCTACGATGTAGCCGGATTATGAATGTTCGAATTCTCAATCTTATTTTTAAGTAATTGATGTTTAATCCATATATGCTGAGTACTTCAATTTATTCTTAATGCTTGTGATTGTTTGGCCAACTATTATATGATTTTGTATTTGATTTGAGACTGAGAGGTGATAATTGAATAAGCTCTTAATTGAAATACCATGAGTTGTTCATATGATAGAGATATCTATGATGCTTGTGCAGTTCTTTTGAATTTCTTGCACTTAATGATTTTCAACAGGTTTAGAAGTTTGACAGAGATGTAGATTTTGCTTGTTGGATTAATATTATTGTTGCTTGAGAAAGAATAATAATTGCTTTAGAGAAATTGTTGTCAGTATAGGATTGAATGTTAATTTTCTTGAATTATAAGAATTTGAACATGATTAATTTGGTGAAATCGGAAACCCTAGAATCTTAATCTATTGAATTTTCATCCTTTGTTTAGCATTGTTTAATTTATTTAATTGTTTTAGTTTTACTTTACTTAATTTTATAAACTCTCTTTTCAAGTATTCAAATAAAATTAAGGCTAATACAATTTCGGTAATTAGTAAACAACAATTCTCGTGGAACGATATTCTTATTCACTATTATATTATTTGATTGCGATAACGTATACTTACGTTACGATTTTTCACAACAAGCAGCTATTATTGGATGACAGTGTGATTATTATTATTATTTTTTAATTCCAAACAAGAAAGTATCACTCTCTTTTCGAAAGGACAGTCCAACACATATTCATCTCTATGGGTTGTATATAAAGAAACTAAAAATCAGAGACTGGGGATTGCATCATTTCGGCAGCTTTAATCCCTGGACAAATGGATAGATATCAGAACCAAAAAGTTATCGCAATATGCTTACTTATTTAACCCCATTTTCAAACTAAATAATAGAAATGAATGTATAAAATGATAAGAATAATGTTACAACACTAACTAAAATCTCAATTTCAGCGTACTAACTGATGTGACAGGTGAGTTATCAGTTTTAAATTAATAGGTATTTAAGAATAAGAAATTACATCTACTAATAAAAAAATGACAACTCACATATCATATTAATTGATAAATAAAAGTTAATATTTGAGTTTGGCGAATGATATAATTGTTCAGGAAATCATTTAGTAAACAAAAAGAAGAAAAAAAATCTTCTATTTGTCATTTTATATTCTCTCTCTTATATTTTTCTCTCTCGATTCTATCTTTTCTCTCCAACGAAGTACGTCAATTACATTTTACATTAATTAGCTAGAATTTTAAAGTCTGCCTTAGAGGGGTGTGATTCGAAGGGCAAATCCATGCAGAAAGATATTATGGTATCAGCTTACTAATTCATTATTTGTTTATTCAAAATTCTATCTTTTATTTCTTCCTGATCTCTCGCACGTGTCGATCATGTTGCAGACCAAAAACGCATGGACTGCTATGGACCTCCATCCATCACATGAGAGATTTTGCATAGAAGAACGATCACATGTCTACCATCAATAACTGTTTTGTAATTACAGTTTATCATAGATGGAAGAGGGTTTGATGGTGGTGACATCAAATATCATCATTTCATTTGTGGTGTTATCTTCGTTTTTTTTTTCTGTTTTTTTTTTTTTTTTTTGGTTTATAATAAAGATAGTGTTGTTTTAACATTTTTATGTGTTCTAATAACAGAGATAACCTCCTTATATTTTAATTTTGTTTGTGTGCCCTACCCATTTAAATTAAATATCGACGGTGTACGGTCAGCTGGTTTATTTATCTATAGTTTTGGTTCTTTTTAATGAGATTTAATTACGCTCCATTTTGTATGTTCTAGCGAGCTTATCCCCTTTAGGTCTCGACACTTGTACTATACGTCTGTGTGCTTCATTTATTTTTACTGGTAGATCTGATTAATGTTCAGGGTAGAATTTCCATATTACTAGTGTTTATTTGCCACTATTTTAAAGTAAGTAATTTGTAAAAATTGAAATGAAATGTTCCCTTAAAAAACATTGGATTATATCTGCAACTAAAATTAGAGTTTTTTTAAGAGATATATGTAGTCACAATTAGGATTATTTTCAGCTATGTTATTCAAACTTTAGGGTCATTGTTACTTAAATTTTGAAAGCTCTCACTTTTGTCCCGAATTTTAAATTAGTCTCATCAATTAACCTTTTTTGATAAAATTTCTATAAAAAAACATACGGCGATAAAATGAATAGTACAATCATGTGGTTTTCTTGTTAGATTTTTTGTTAAAACAAATGGAAAATGACCAAATCACTATATGATCACATTTAATTCTCTCATATATATATATAACAATTTTTAACAAGAGGGGGTTAAGTAAGATTAATTAAAAATTCAAAGAGCCAAATAAGAATTTTTAAAGTTTAGGTGGTAATATGAGATTAACCCTAAAATTTAAGAGACACGCGTGAGATTAATAGTATAAAATAGTATAATCATTACATAATTTTTGTAAAAAGTTCAAGAACGTACTACAAGAATTTGCATTTTTTTGTTACCAAAAATTTGGTAACCAAAAGCCCTATTTTTGGTAGCAAAATGTTTTTGTTACCAAAAAATTTTAATAGCAAAAAGTATTAGTTACCAAATTTTTGGTAGCAAATAATTTTTGCTACCAAAAATTTTTTTGGTAACAAAATGTATTTGGTAGCAAAAGGTATGACATTCAGGGACCAAAAGTTTCGGTAGCAAAAAGTTTTTAGTAACAAAAAGTGTGAGCTTTCTGCTACCAAAACTTTGATAGCAAAAGGTTTTTGATAGCAAAAGGTGTTAGCTTTCTACTACCAAAAGTTTGATAGCAAAATATATTTGGTAGCAAAAAGTGTAAGCTTTCTACTACTAAAATTTTAGTAGCAAAAAGTATGAACTTTCTTCTACCAAAATTTTAGTAGCAAAATATATTTGGTAGCAAAAAATGTGAGCTTTTTAATCACCAAAACTGAGACAGATTTATATACCTGTATTTTTTGAAAAAACATATATAAATAAAATATCAAATATTAATTTAAAAATCTCTAAATATTTCAATACTAGAATCCAACCAAAATACTAAAATAGTCATACTTAAACAAACCCAAACATTTATGCAAATATTGTATTAGTAAAATCTTAATATTGAGGCCGGCGGTGGTGATGGCGGAGGATCTTCTATTCTTGGGACAGAAGGTCCAGGATGATCGGACGGTGGATTAATCTATTGAAGTAGCTTTGGAATAAGCTCATGTGTTGCTTCATTAAAATTTCCATATCCGACATACGACGTTTATTTTCTTAAACTTCATTTTCAAACTTTTCATATCCTAACCCTCTAGATTTGCGACCTTGTGGCGCTTTTCTTAGTACAGGACCTATGTCACGCTTGAAACCATATTTTTTATACCTCTCACTTGACAAAACTTGAGAGTAAATTTCTTCCTCTGCATCCGAGTCAAGTTCTGACCCCTCTAGTACTTCACTTAAACGAGCATCGCGGATCTTGATCATTTGTTCCTGCATTAGGCGAAGTGTTATAAACTTTCAAGTTAGAGTAAAAAAATACAAAATCAAACGAAATGATAAAATGTTTAGTAATTCTTACATAATCTTCATTTGCTCTCTTAGTTGTCCATCCCCGTGATTCGCTCCAATGAGTGTTCTTGAAGACCTCAAAATACCCTCCCAAAGCATTTGAGTCGGAACTTGAATGCGTGTTCTACATAAAAATCATTATTTGTTAGTTAGTTAAAAAGAAAAAAAGAAATTATGGTTTCAAGTGGTAATATACTTAAGTGAGTGAAAGTTAATTACATGGACTTCCTCCAAATGTTGAACTATAGATCTTGAGCCACCCAAATAACCTGCTGACTTTTTGGAATGATTTTCCGCAACAACCTGTGCTTTTTTCTATATAAATGAAAAAAGAAACATTTAAATGCATTAAAATATAATAGAAATTTCGACATCATCTCCCCTACAATTTCAATTAACCAAGAAAATCCAAAACCACACATGTTGGTTCAATTTGCATATCCAAAACCACATTCTCAAACAAACGTCTCATAATACAGTTAAGTTGTTCATTTTACCTGCCATTGATCATCACCAAAGCAATTGGTACACATGCACTCCCAATCATCTAATTTAATGTATTGATTCGGTAAATGTTGCAATGGATCTTTTCCTTGCTCAATAATGGCCTGATATTTTTGGTGGCACTGATATCGATAACCTTTAAAGTACAATGTCTTTCAATTGTGGATGCGCCTCAAAATCTAAATCAAATAAATCCTGAAGAAAAAAAAGTTGCTAAATTTGTTTTTACATAAGTGCAATCATTATAAAGAATAAGTTACAATAGAAAATTTTACCTTTGTTGGAAATCTCTCCAACACCAGTTTCAATTTCCGAAACAAACCAAAAACAAAAACGAAGAAGAAACACCAAGATTTGGTATCGAGGTTCGGTACAAAATTTATACCTACGTCCCCGCGAACTCTCAAGAATAAGGTTAGATTTGCACTAACTTCATTATATGGGAACTGAGGTGGAGATTGTTGAGTCAATTCCCATATAACTGAGTATTCAATTACAAGTCATTATATAAGGCTGGAAAGAATGCAGATTTGTGTACAAGCAAAACGGCAGCGTTTCAGTAAATGAAAGGAGATGCTGACGTGGCTGAGAAGAAGATGCTGGAAGGGTTGACTAAGACCACCACCGACACTCTCTATAGCCTTGAGATATATTCCAAGGTAGTAAAACAGAAAAGGGAATAATTCTTGGCTAAGGGAGATCAAAGAAGAAAAACGAAGATCAGTTTTTCTTTCTGGATTTGTGAGATTGAGAGTGAGAGCATTCTGTAATAGAAAAAGCCTAAGAGAGAGAAAGGGGTTTAAAAGCAAGAAAAGAAAAGAGAGAAGAGGCAAAATTTTCTCGGGAAAATTTCTTGTAGTTTTCTCTGGGTAAGGTTGTATTTTTTTCTGAGAGATTGTTCTTGGTGTAAACTCTTGTAATTGATCATCATTTTGATAGTGCAAATCGAACTTTCTTCTGGGAAGTTCGCGGGGACGTAGGTATAAATTTTGTACCGAACCTCGATACCAAATCTTGGTGTTTCTTCTTCGTTTTCGTTTTTGGTTTGTTTCGGAAATTGAAACTGGTGTTGGAGAGATTTCCAACAACCTTCAATCGTCTTCTGCATTCATTATGTTCGTTGTCAGGAATCTTACCCCAACCACTATACTTTAATGGAGCGTGGTGGCGAACTATAGAGCCGATTTTGCTCGCAAATCGGCCCGCATGCTCCCCGTAAACTCGGAGCACAGAGTCCCTAAATTGTACATGATTAGTCCAGTTTATATAATTTAAGTTAAAACCTCTAACAAAAATATGACGCGCAACAATATCTATATGATGGAAAAAACAATTCAAACATTTTTTGCAAAGACAACGACATTTTCCATCCGCATCTAGGTGATTACGTGCTTGTTCACTCCACTCATATATGACGGAGATTCGTCACATAAATCCAACTCTTATCCATATCGGACATGGTAGTAGATCTACGAGTATGATCAATGAAATATGATTAGAATCAAATAATCATACCAAACTGATTGAACTTTGCGGATTCATAGAAATTACATGCGGAATTAGTTTTGACAATGTAATGGGTTTCCTGGCCTAAAACGAAAGTTTTCTAATTAGCCTAATTACCCTAAAACGAAAGTTGTCCTGGCCAAAAATTACATGTGTTTGCTAATTAGCCATATCATGATTTTTTTGTTTCCTTTTACTTCCGGAGTGGACACTCAGCAGCATAAAAGGATTCATCAGAGAGAAAATAACGGTTATGGGATCGAAGTGTATGTATACGACTTTGTATATATAAAAGGCAAAGTTGAGCATTTCATGGGCTGGCAAACCTTGAAAGCTTCTCCTCATATAGAAGAAAAAGGCAAGAGGTTTTTTTATTTTATTTTATTTTATTTTTTATCTGATTTATCATGAGTATGGAGTACTAAACAGTGCAAAAACAAAGAAAAATAAAAGGATAAAAAGAAAACAAACATTAAACGACAGTGTATAGAGAAAACGCCTAAAGAATCAAATAGCAAGAAGTGAAAACGGCAACAGATCTCAAAGGACTTCTTTTGTTCAACGCCTAAAGATGATGGAGTGGCATGAAGTGAAAACATACATAGATTTCCCCTTAAAAAGAAAAGGCACCAGATCACAAAACGGCGATGAATATCGAAATGATTAAAAGATTTATAAAATGAAAGGGGCATATACGTGAAGCATTGGCACCTTCCTCATTACAACTTCTTCTAATTTTTCTTTTTTTTTTTTGCTTTTTTTTTGAAGTAGAACGATTTGGACCACAATCTAAGGAAGTCTACTCTCGTTAATGTTAGCCCAAATAATCCAAGAAAGCCATTATGCAGGCGTGCAAAAACCAAAACGGAAAATGAAAGGGGCATACGTGAAGCATTTCAAGAACATTCCAATGCGAGAGAGAAAGTTGATATCAACAATAAAACTAAAAACATTTCCACGATGAGAGAGTGAAAGAGAGAGAGAGAGAACTGACCGGAACGACGAGAATCGGCGGCGGCGACAGCGACAGCGACAGCGACAATCGACGAGAATCGGAGTCTGTGACGCCGGCAATCAGCGGCTTGAAAGAGAGGAAGAAGGGCGGAGGAATTTCTGAAAATGGAAGAAGAGAATCGGAGTCTGTGACGCGTTTCTGAAAATTTTAGGGGAAGAAGGGGATTTCAAAAATTTAGGGGAAGGAGGCGAAGAAAAGAAAGGCAATGGGTGTAGGCGATGGGTGTAAGTGAGGGTGGGTTAGCTAGGTTAGGGTGTTTGGCTGCTGGGTGCGTGTGGCTGCGTTTTGAAAATATGAATTTTCTATTATTTTCTATGAATTTGGTAGCATAATCATATTTTCTACTATCAAAATTTAGTATTAAAAAATTATATTTTTTGTTATTAAACATTATTTTGGTAGCGAAAAACATGTTTTTTGCTACTAAAATTTAATTTGGTCGCAAAAAGAAATATATTAAAAAATTAAAAAAAACACTTTTTGATGATAAATATTATTTTATACTCATTATTCTAGTAATATTATAACAAAAAATATAGTTTTGAAATTGAAATATATTATTCCATGTTAAAAAGTAATTAAATTGTAAGCTTATATATTCTTCTATGTGGAACATATACTTAATTAACAATATCACAATTTATAAATATGAACATGTCTCTTGCTACACCTACACAAAATAATTAAATTATCAAATAATTGTTATACAAAATATATTAGGATGATTGTTAAAACTTAATATATGACATATTTATGAAAAAAAAAAAAAATACATGCACAAAATGTAAGTTTTAAAGTTTTTATATGATTTGCTACCAAACACAACTTTTGGTAGCAAAAAACGTCTTTTTGTCACCAAAATAAGAATTTGGTAGCAGAATCATGTTTTCTGCTACCAAAATTTAGTACCAGAAACTTATGTTTTTTGTTACCAAACATTATTTTGTTAGCTGAAAGCATAATTTTACTACCAAATATGAATTTGGTACCAGAAATACGTATAAACATTAAAAAAAATAACATTTTAATGTCAAAAATTATTTAAGAATCATTGTTCTAATAACATTATAACAAAAAATATAGTTTTGAAATTGAAATACATTATTCAAAGTTAAAAATCAATCAAATAGCGAGATTATATACTACTCTATGTGGAACATATATTTAATTCACAAGATCACATATGTGTACATATGAACATGTCTCTTATTACACCTACACAAAATAACTAAATTATTAAATAATTATTATACAAAATATACTAGGATGACTATTAAAACTTAATATATGACATATTCATAGAAAATTGAAAAAAAAAAAAAAGCAATACAAGCACAAAATATAAATATTAATGTTTTTATATGATTTGCTACCAAACACAACTTTTGGTAGCAAAAAACGCATTTTTGTCACCAAAATAAGAATTTGATAGCAAAATTATGTTTTCTGCTACCAAAATTTGGTGGTAAAAAATTATGTTTTTTGGTAGCAAAAACTTGATTTTTCACTACCAAATTTTGGTGGCAAATAGTTATATTTTGCTTCCAATTCTCGGTAGCAAATGTTATATGTTTTGCTACTAAAAATAATTCGGTAGCAAATACCTCGGGCGGGAAAAAATTTTGCTTCCCGCCAACCTTTTGTTACCAAAACATGTTTGGTAGCAAAAAAGTCATATTTTGCTACCAAATTTTTGGTAGTAAAATCTTATGCTTTTGTTACCAAATATTATTTTGATAGCAAAAAGCTATTGGCGGGAACCAAATTTCATTTACCGCCATGTTATTTGTTACCAAATTATATTTGGTAGCGGATTGTGTTGTTTTTGCTACCAAATTTGGTAACAAAATCCTTGATACTTTTAGCTACCAAAGTTCGGTAGCAAAAAGTGTATTTTCTACTACCAAAAATTTTTTGGTATCAAAAAGTTTGGTCTCTTAAAATCATTATTCTTGTAGTGGTGATACATGAATAAATGAATGCATAGAAATGCTATTTTCACAGGTACTACATGAAGCTAGCCCCACCACCCTCTTTGTTTTGTTCTTCTAGATTAATAGCCAATCTCTCAAAACCGGGATAGTTGTTTATAATATGTGTTGCCAGATGGATAGGGTCTCATTCTTTGTCACTGTCTTCTTCAATCCTCCTCTCCTTCTTGGTTGAGTATACAAACGGTATTTTGTTGAGTATATAGGAATTTATTTATACGATATCCATGGTGTCAGGACCTAAAAAATTTAATTATTAATTAATGATCTCTAAAGTACTAATCTGATATCTAGTGGAGAAGCAACGTTGGTTATTAGGTAGCAAGTTTTATCAATTTTGGCTGGTTGGAAACCCCTTTTATCAAAAAATAAATCATTGATTGACGTCCATTATTATGAAATAGTACTTCCACTTAAAACTACATCCACAACTTACTTCTGTAGCTAAATCATTGATTGATGCACAACTTACTTCATTCAATATTATATTATAGCAATAGTTTTGAAATATATACTACTAATTCAGAAGGGCTGTCCCAATTTTCGGTGGAAAAGAGAAGTTTTGAACTCATTTAGTTTTTACCTAAACGTATGTTAAAATTTCCTAGAATAAATAGTTTGCTCAATAAAAGATAGGGAGTTTCTCCCGTAGGTTCAGAAAAATAAAATTATCGGTAGTCTAATTTTTTTCTGTCGTTTTAAGCCGGTAAATCTGCATAAAAAATTGTATATTCTACGTACTTTTTTAATCTTATTTTATTTTAACCAGATTTAACGGTCAGAAAACTAATTCTACCGGTAGGACGGTCTGCCGGAAACGGTCCCTAAAAGCTAATAAATGCAACATTTTACATCTTTTTTTTTTCCTCTGTGATTATTTTTCTATAGGCAAAAAATAGACATGGTCGGTTTGGTGGGTTGATTTTTTTTTTTTTTTAACAGAAGAAAATATTCAAACTTTTAGGGTTGGAACGAAATGTCTTTTTCAAGTACGAATTTATTTATTTATTTATTATTTTTTAAAATTCCCCTTCCTACTACTCTTCAAGTAAGAAAATATTCAAATATTCAAACTTTTAGGGTTGTTTCTTTCGACATTGTTGCTTTCGTCAGTAACGATGCTCGTAACGGCGAGGCTTTACAAATAGAAGTGAAGGCACACGTTTAGTAATTGGTTGAGCCTTGTTGACCTCTTCTCTCGGTGATCAGATATAAGGCTTGAGGTGGTAATGACAACGAAGAAATTGAGATGGGGTTAGCCTCAATTTGGAATAACAAATTTATTTTTTGATTTACTTACTTTAAAAGAAGTCAAAAATCATTTATTATACATTTTTAATCTCTTAGGTCATGTTCATTTCACCGATTTGAATTTAAAATTCGAGTTTTGTTACAGTAAAAAGCTCTCAAAATCTGTTAAATTTAACTTTTTTATTACAGTAAAAAGCTATCACATAAAGTCACATTTCAACTCAAATTAAAAACTGAAATCAGCGAACTAAACGGACCTTTAATTCGCACGTTGGGCGACAACCTCGTAATATTTGGAACATAACCATGAAAAAAGAAATTAAAGAAAAAAAAAAAGCGCACAATAAAAGTTTGAAATAAAGCAACGTCTATTATTCCAAACTCCAAATGTGTGAACACGTCAAAATATTTTCTTCTATTTTCAGCAAAAAAGGAAAAAAATTCAATTGGGCCACTGGATCGTGGACCCATCTTCTCACATTTACGGCCGCGATAGAAAGTCGAGTTAACAATCCACTAAACGGACTGACATTCACAGGGTTTTACAGGTCCGTGGGGGCACGTACCATCCAAAATGTCGGGTAAGGGCCCAACATCCACGGCCCATTCACGTGCTCTTAGATCTCTCTCAATCGTTACGGCCTTTTGGATCATTATCATCACCAAAGACTCCAATCTGACGGCTCCAGTTCTTCCATCAGAAACTTAGCTTAATCCATAACCCAATGATTGTTGCAAAAGTTTTGGGTCACATCAATAGGAAAAAAAAGAAAAAAAAAATTCATCAATCAAAATTGTAATAGTAGGGGTCCGGTGATCTCTTTGCTTTTCCCCAGATCCAAGTACGGAACTGTCTTTAAAAGCCGTTGTTCCAACTTCACACGTACGCAAGGATATCTGTTGCAGGTAGACCTTTTCGTAGGGGATCAGTTCTTGTAGTAAACTCAAAAAAGTCAACAATTCCAGATGTTGACGTCCCTAAGCCATTTTCATCCGCCGTTCACTTTCAAACGGTTCCGTTACACGCGTCAAATTGATTGAGTTTGATAAATCTGGTTCTATTATAAAACTTCCATTAAGAAAAATATAGTTAGTAACGAAGCTGGATGATACAACAGTTAATTAATATCTCTATTAGTTGTTTATGACGTGTGAATGATTAAGTAAGATATTGATTATGGTATAATTAATTGCACCGATTGTTACAATAGTCAAAATTCAGTAGAAAATTTTTTGATAGAATTGTTTCAAAGAAATATCTCACCGATATTGCACACTTTTCAACTGTTAAATCTTTACAAAATTTCGTTGAATTTAAATACTTTTTTTCATTTGTTGTAATTTTTTATTTGTAAACATTTCCATCGTAGAAGTTCCCAAATTTAATAGATAACTTGATGACTTTCATGTAGTTTTCATTTTTTACACAATTGTAACTTCTCACAGATCTAACAATATTCATTTCTAACACGATTCCATATACCGTTTTAAGAATTTTTTTACCACTGAATATGATCAAATGGTTGCAGTTATACTATACTGATAACAATATTTTTACTTGTAACGTAAAGTTCATGATTCATTGCTGGACAATACGCAATTAGTTTTGGAAATATTGTATTAAAGATAGGAAGTGAAATGGTACAGGGAAGACATTTTGTAAATAACAGTGATTTTAAACTCCGATTTGTACATTATTCAATTTCTTTTAGAGACTTTCTTTAGTAATTCTAATAAAAATAGACTACCGATAATCTTTTATTTTTTAACTATTATATATGTATCATAATATGTCGTTATGTATAATTTTTTAATCTGAAGTGATTTTAATCGGATGTAATTATTAAAAATTGAGAATACCGATAAAGCGGACTACCAGATAAATTTTTTTTAATATATGATTTTAATTTAATATGAGGAGGAATATTTTATGGCAGAGTCCGTGGGATCTGAACTAATATGTAAATACTATTATTCCTAGGGGAAAGCCACCTTGTAAAATGTAAACCAATGATGTACATAACGGCGTGATGCAAGAGAAGAAGGGAGGAGGGAGAGGACAAAAAGACAACCGGCAATGCACATGATGAAACTTGATAAAAAAAAATGAAAAATGAAAATCCTTTTAAAGCCTTTGGTTTTAGATTTGAGAGTACACTTAAGTAACCCACTCACTTCTCTCTCTCTCTCTCTCTCTCTCTAAAGAGACTTTGTTGGTCAGCCAAAACTGCAAGATCTGGGGAAGCAAAGACGGTTTCTTTTGCTTCTTCAGATTCCTGACTTCTCTTAATAAAACCTTTTTCTTTCTTTCTTTATATCCACAAACTGTTCACATCTTCTCAATATATATATATATATATATATATATCAGTTGGGCTGTACTTTGTGTTCTTTATATATGTTCCTGTGAAATTTGATTCTTTTGAGGTACTCCCATTTCTTCTTGCAAGTAATTAATATACATTTGTCTTTTTATTGTGGGTGGATTTTGTGTTAATTACACTAGAGTTCTTATTTATTGTAACATTGAAGTTTGTGATTTTGATTGATAGTGATAATGGCAATGGCTGGGGAGATTGATGAAGAAACCTTTGGCAATAGTCTTCAGGTAAGCCTGTCTTTTATTCTGCATCTCAATCTTTATAATTGCTTATTGTTTTCCTAATTGGTTCATTGTGAAAATTTCATTAGTTGAATTGATATATATATATATATATATATATTGAAAAATAGTTGAATAGAGATTTTAAAAGACAAGTGGTGCAATTTTACCCTTGATTTAATTATGAATTCAACTAAAAGAGAATAAAAAAAAAATACTTCTTGTCTCAACTTGATCTTTCTTTTGCTGTTATAAGGAATTCAATTGGAAAGTGTATTTCCAAGCAGTGAAGAGTAATGGTCGATATTTGCAATAGGTGCTATGCAACTTCTTGAATTTTTTTTTCTTTTTTAATTATTTGATTTATCTGTAATTATGGGATCTGAGAACCAATTATATATTAGGATCTAACTGATCTAGTTTTACTAGGACACTTAACTTGCAATTTGATTCATAGGATGATTATGGAACTTTATTTTTTATTTTTAAAAGGAATTAACCTTCCATATCTACACTGTCAGAATTGTTAATTCTTAGATAACAAAAACCTTTTGGTAATACTGATGTCCATTGCACCATATTTGACTGATTTGTGATCACATTGTTGAGCTTCCCTTCTTTGGCTTCATATTAAATGAAAATGCTAAATTGAATCAAATGGATACTTATAAATCATTTCCCTCTTTTTTTTTTTTTTTTTCTTGCTAATTTTGCAGGCAGATTCTTTACACTCCGGCTCTGTATCATTCGGAAGATTCGAAACCGAGTCCTTATCTTGGGAAAGGAGGTCATCTTTCTCTCACAATAAATATCTAGAGGAGGTTGAGAAATGCTCAAAACCAGGCTCAGTCATTGAAAAAAAAGCTTACTTTGAGGCTCACTTCAAGAAGAAAGGTCTTAGGAGACCGGACTCATTCGAGTACTATGGTGGGACAGAATATCAAGTTAGTTGTAATGGTATCTCAGACAGAAGCGATTGCAGAGAAGAATTTGATCAGAATGCAAATGAAGGTCTCCACCATCCTCATTTCTACGAGAGCCCTGAAGGCTCATATGACTATCATGGAGAATACAAGGCGACAGAACATGAAAGAGAGGATAAAGAGTACCATGGAGATTATGAAATGACGGAATGTGAAAGAGAAGATCATGGGGATCAAGAGTATTATACAGGGTGTGAAGTGAAAGAATGCGAAAGAGAAGATTCCGGGGTATCCTTTTCGAATCCTCTGAAGGAGCCTGCAATGAGTGATTCTGATGTCTTGCTTGATGGTGTTGTTCAAAGTGCTAATTTTGAATCACATCAAACTGAAATCAGCTGTGGCAATTGTTTTTCGGTTAGTGATGAATCACAGACAAGAGCTGATCAGAATCAAAATTTCAATGCAGAAAATCATGATGATGACGAATCATCTTGTTCAGTTGAGTTTCCCAAGACTGAAAAGGCTGGGAAAGTTGAGGAAACTAGTTTTGAAACACAGCAAACATCTTACCAGAAGGTTTGTTTTCCCAAAATATATACTTTAGTAGTACTTTTTACTTGCTACATAAGAAACATCGTTTCTTACACTTTTCTAACCCTTAATATGCATTTTTATGAGCAGTTAAAGCCTGCAATAGAATCAAAACATTCAAAGTCCAGAGTCATTTCCCGGAACAATATTTCTCCAGTCCAGAGAGACATTTCTGGTGATGTATCTAAAGATCCTTTAAGGAAACCTGTTAGAAGGAAGAGAGAGTTTGTGGGAAGAACAAATAAAGCAAATCAACCATCAAATCCAAATATTCAAACTACAAGTTCTATAAACAAGACTTCAGCATCCGAGGTAAAGACAAACTTTTTATCTTTGGCATTCTGCAATCTTGTGATCCTGTTTCTTCTTTACCATTTTTCACTCTTTTTTTTGGGTGGTTTTCATACAGGATTCTAGAGGTCAGAAGACAAAGTTAGTTCATGAAGATAAAAGGTACTTGTTTTTTTAAGTGAAATATTGTTTTTAGTTGTAAATAGAAAGGTCAAATAGGGTTATTTTCTTATCGCCACAGGCGTGAAAATGAATCAAGGGAAAGAAAAGTTGGTGAGTCTCCTCCGCTTTCTTCATCAAAAGATCAAGCCAGATTACGCCGAATGCCTAACAGGTTTAATAGTGAATCCAAAACAAACTCTTTCAACATTTCAATCTCCGTAGACCTTTGAATCTAATACCAATTTCTTTGTATAGGCTTCATAAAGGAAATTCAACCAAGGCTGATACAAGGTCAATAGGATTCAATTTTAGAAGTGATGAGCGAGCAGAAAGACGGAAAGAGGTCAGCCAACATGCTGATTAATTTCCTTCAATTTTTCTTCTTTGTATTTCAATTAAGTTTGCTTTATAGTTGTTGCCAGACTTGGATTGTTTACTACATTGTACTTTTGATTCATTTGTCTGCCAGTTCTACTTGAAGTTGGAGGAGAAAATGCACGCTAAGGAAGCTGAGATGAACAAGATCCAAGCAAAAACACAGGTATATAAGGAACTGTCAAATTCAAAGGGTTTTTATCTTATCTTATTTTATTATATTATTTTGTATTGCAAATTATTTGATGCTTTGGTACATTATGCAGAAAACTTAAATGAATACAGTTATTTTTAGATGAAAAAAATTTGTGTGAATTTTGTGCTTATTTTTTTATGCAATTAAAGTGGTTCTGCTAGATTACTAGATCTTGAAATTCATGTTATAAATTCAGCGAGTTAAACATCTGTGGCTGCAGAAAAAGACAGAAGCTGAGATCAGACAACTTCGGAAAAGCCTCAATTTCAAAGCAACACCAATGCCATCTTTCTATCATGTTAATGAAAACAAGGTATATAGAATTTTCATGAATTTGACCTATAAACTTAAAATTACCGTTGTGTGTGTGTGTGTAATGTCACACTGTAGAAGTCATTGAAATCTTTGTTGGAGTGGTTTAAAGACTCTGTTCAAAGCCTTATATGGTTTTAAGTAGTTCTTGAATGATAGCATTGAGGTTTTATAATATCATTTCTTCTTTACTCTTGTAGAGGCTAAAATCTATAATTGAATTTGTACGAAGTCTATGATTTCGTGATATTTGAGGACAGACGTGCAAAACAAACAAAACAATTATTAGCACTTCCAAGCTCAAGTCAGTTATAAAAAATAATATATATATATATATATATATATATATATATCATTGGAAGGAGAAATCGATAGAATTGAATGAAATGAAGAACTGTCAAGAATGTGGAATGCAAAATAAGGACCCCCGATACGGCAGTTAATTATAGTCGTAGTAGGACTCAATTTCTTGACCGTTGTGTTATCTCTTATCATATTCCTTTTGAATATAACTCCTTTGTTATTTCGGTTCATATTAGATGCTAATGTTTTGGAAACTTAAATAATAATCTGAGGGAAAACTTGCAATCAACTATATTTTCTTTTTTTCACGGTGGATCTGATAAGAGCAAAAGCAGCAAAGCAAGAAGCAACTCAACAAGTTCAAGAAGTGCAGCTTCTTCAGAATTAATTTCATCAGATTCAAAGGCAGGACATGACCAAGCTCAAACAACCAACGATTCTGTGACCACAACCGAGCAAACTGAAGACACTGCAACATCTCCAACGCCAAAAACCTCAGAAACAACGAAAAAAGATTACGTGAGTGAGAAGAAAGAAAGAGAGAGAGATGCTAACAAGCTCAACCGTCAAGTATCGGGGACTAGCAAGATTTCAAGAGGGCAGAGAGCACTTGATAGGAAGGCGAAATCCGGAGCCAAAAGAAACGTCAACGGGGTGGCAAGGAAGAGCATGAAAGGTGTCGGAATGAATCATAATCTTGCAGTTCATGTTGCCTCCTGAATTGAAAGGTTCTCCCAGGGAGAAAGTTCGGAAACGACACAATTTTTTTTCATGTGTTCTAATGAACTTTTTAGTAGGTCAAGTCCCATGTGACGTTCCCAAATTGTTGTACTTGTTCCGGCAATTGGTTTTTATGGCTTGCATTTATTCTTTGTACATATAAATTAATTGCTTGAAGCGTGTCATTAAACATTTTAGTTTTATAGATAATAATGAGCAGTTAGGGGGACTTCTTGAAATGGAATTTTTCTTTTTTTCACCCTTATGTATATGGGAACATTAATGTACCGAATTCGTTTTTTCGTTATGTGATAAAATGCACTCCTTAAACAAAAAGTTAATCTATTCGTTGGTTGCTTGTGAATTTAAATATGTTAGGAAAAAAGACTCATGAGGTTGTTTCCATGTCACATTTGAAAATTTGAATGATTTTTTGTTTTATTAACTGCTAAAGGAACTAGTATAACTCAAAGATGTTTATATCGTTTTGGTTTTGCTTAATATGCTCTGTTCCCACAAATAAAGCCGCTGTTTGGTTCAACTATTTAAACCAAATAATTCAATTCAAATTGTATTTAAAGGTTTAAATTAGTGTTTGTTTTAGAAATAAAAAGGGACCGTTTAAACTATCAACTAAGATTCAAATGGTTAATTTTAAAATTCATACCCCACTTAAAATTTACAATCCGGATTGTTGACAATAATTTAAAAATAATTGTTTTTTTTTTCACTCTTTTTAACTTTAAGCTTAAAGATGTTATAACTTCTTTGTTTTAACTCCAATTGAGATAATTTTTTTTATATGTGTTCATAGTGAAGAGACGAACAAGTCATTATTTATATTACATATTTTTTAACCTCATTTACAATGAGGATTTATTAAGATTTATTAAAAAACTCTAATCATGACAGTTTTCAATACTTTATCTAAATACAATTCGGATTTTATTTTCAATTTAAATAATAATTTATTTGCGTATCTAAACACCAATTAGAATCACAATTAACCAAATCAACAATTTGAGTTGTTGAACAGAACGAGGCCTAAGTGATTCAAAACTTGAAACTTAGGCTGGAACTTGTTGAAAGAAGAAAAGGGAAAGCTCAAGTATTTTCCATCAATGGGCAAATGGCTGCAACAAAAAAGAAACAAAAAAAAAAGAGAAAAAAAGTGTAATTTTTTCATTGTTCTAGATTCTTACAGTTCTTTTTTTTTTTTCTTGAGATTTTTATTCTCATTTTTCCAAATGAAAGCCCGTTTTAAATTTCGTTCCTGAGGTTGTTGTCGTTTTTTATCCGGATCTTCTTTTCTATGTATTTTTTTCATACAGTTATTTATGGTTTATGATATTTTGGTCGCTGTTCCATTTCATGTTGTCTTTTTCAGGACAGTGCTGTTTCTTCGGCTGTCGTTTCAAGTGCGTCGTTATCTAACGTTATTGTGTTTTTTAAGGTTTCTGTCGTTTGATTCTTTTTCTTGACAAGTACTGTAGTTTCTACTGTTCGTATCGTTTGCTAAGCTAGTCGTTTCTCTGCTAATGTTGCTTTCGAAGTTTAGGCTGTTATAGTTTTCTGCTCATGTCGTTTTTCCTATTCATCCCGTCTACTGCTGATTCGTTTCTCGTAGCCTTCCTTTTTGGTCGCTGTCGTTTTCCCATTCTATGTTGTTGGTTCTAATTTTATTGTCGTTTTTGCTATGCATTATGTTTTCCGTTTCATGTCTTGTTTAAGCTTATTTTCCTTTTTTTTTTTTTTTTTGACAACTGGTTTTCAGTTTCATGTTGTTTTTTGAGTTATTGTTCTCTATTGATGCCGTCTATTCTTGTCTTGTCGGTTAGTGTTGTTGTCGTTTGCAACTTGATCTTATTTCTTGAGTTTATTGTAGTTTTCTGTGCATGTCGTTTTGGTGGTGTATTTTTTGTTTTCCGACTCTCGTGTTTTAAGTTGTACGCGCTTTCAACTAATGTCGTTTATTCTTGTTTTTTTAAGGGTAAAGTCGTTTATACTTTTATGTGTTTTTAGGGTATTCTCTGGTACGCTTCTAATTTTTCTAATCATTAAATCTGTATATTTTTTAATTTTTATATAATTTTATATAAATCTAATGATTAGAAAATTTAGTATACTGATATGTTAGCGTAGGAGAAAATATCTCTTTTTTATTATTACTATTATGGTTGATGTTATTTTCTTGTAGCTGCCCCTTTTGGTTAGTGTGTTTGTTGGCGCTGTCCTTTTTGGCTAGTAGTTTCATAGTTAAAAACGTGCTGTGAGGGAGTTCTTAAACAAAATCAACCGTTTTTTTTGCTAATCAAAATCAACCATTAGTTTGAGAGAGAAATATCAAATGCCTTCCACAATATCACCACGTGTTGTATATCTTTCTTTTTCTATTCATGTTTTTCTTTCTTTTTTTTTTCTTTTTCTTTTTTGTTTTCTTAAAACAATAATATATTTTCTGACTAGTAGGAGGAAAATGTGTTTTAATCCTTCGAAGAAAGCAAACAAAAGATAAGACAATCAACTGGAGGGACCGACCTTTAAATATTTGTTTTCAGTAGGTAACAACAAATGCATATTGCTACTCAAGGAGGCGGAACTAATTTGGTACATCACATTCACACAAAATCAAAAGAATAAAATTTCCGGCCTTGAGATATTCTTGGAGTTGGAATCTGACCACACATTGTAAAAGTAAAATTTCAATAATCCTTCTGCCTCCTGTGTTTTTATTAGTGGGTTAACATATGTTTCGATATTCCTCTATTAATAGTAGTCACTCTTATCTTCAGGCTGACAAATATATATATATATATTTATATATTTATAGCAAGCAAATTCCTCTTACACACGAGAGATCAGGTTGGAATTTCACATTGCAAAATTACGTACCACCCCTTGCAAATTCCTCTTTCACATTTCAATTGCTCTTTTCTTTTACATATTCAATTTAAGGCCTCGTTCACTTCACCGATTCGAGTTTAGAATTTGAGTTTTGCTACAGTAAAAAGTTCTCAGAAACAGTCACATCTAACTTTTTTACTACAGTAAAAAGCTCTCACATAAAATCACATCTCAACTCAAATTACAAATTCAAATCAGTGAAGTGAACGGGCCCTAAGTACTTCGTTTTTTTTAGAATAGAAAAAAAAAGAAAAAGAAAAAGAAAAAAAATGATTTAAATAATTCAAAAAACAATTTAAATAATCAGCCATATAGAAAGGACTAAAATTAAAAACAAATAAAAGATAGGGTTAAATTTAGTTTTGACTTCTAAGAAAAACTCGTTGTCTCACTTCACCAGCCTCTTAAACTTTCAAGTGATACACTAATAGTCTCCGAGAATTATAAACGTTGCACTTTTAGTAATTCCATTCTAAAATCATTAAAAAATGATGGAATATATATATATATATATGCATGTGAAGTGGGCATCACACTTTTAATGAGGATTATTTAATAAAACTAATTAATAATTAATTTCCATTTCGGTTCAGGGGAGTACTCTCCATCTCATTTTGCCCCTGAGGGGGCCAAAAATTGAAATTAATTCTTTGTTTATTTTATTAAATTACCCTCATTAAAAGTGTTATGTGCACCTCACAAGTAAAATGCCTTCTATTTTTTGATGGTTTTGTGATGAAGTGACTAAAAGTGAAACGTTTGTAAATTTGAAGGGACATTAGTATGACACTTAGAAATAGGTAGAATGAGACCACAAGTATTCTTCCGAACTAAAATTTAATTAAATCCTAAAATACGTAGAAATGGAGCAATGAAGGTTCATTGAGCCATTAACCCCACCGCTTCCAGTGTGCACATGGTATTAAAAAAAAAAAAAAAAAAAAAAAAAAAAAAAAAAAAAGGAAAAAAGTGCAATGGTCAAGTGCCAAAACGCAAATAGCATTTAATATATACATTACACAACAAAAAAGTCAAGTAGTTATTGGACCATATTCATATTATCTTTCTCAGAAAAAGCACTTTCCTCTCCCTTTTTTTTTAAGGCCAACTAGATCTCCGTTACTTTCAACGCACACTTAAGCAACATGAACAAAATTTCAATACAAATATTATAAAAATATAATGCACTGAATCATGATCCTAATAAAATTTCCTTGAAACATTTCGAAATACACAAGCTACTAGCTTAAATTAACAACATATCACTAATTTAAGCTTAGGAAAAAGATGGAAAATAAAGCAGAAAAATAAACAATAATATCAAGAGAGCTAATCTTCCAAGTGATGGCCTTGATGAGAAGGAAGACGACTGATCATCCGGCGATCTATGAAGTGGCTCCTTGTAGTAGAAGGGGAAGTAGGGAAGGATAGGATCCGGTGGTGGCTGAGCACCGTAGTATCTATCATTAGGTGGAGGGTTGTAGTACGGATAGACACCAGTACTCGGCGGGGTAGGGTAGACTCCGGTAGGGGGCGGGTACGAGACAACCGATGGCGGCGTTGGTGTCGACGGAGTGGTGGGCGTGGCGCCGGTGCTTGTCGGCGGCGGATAGCACGGGTACTGGCACGGTTCATCGGAGAGTGTTGCCCTAGGGAAATTCATGAAAACTATGGAGGCCAAAAAGAGGGTGGAAATGAGAAGTTGGATTGAGGATTTGGCCATGGTGGTGTTTGGAGGAAACAGAAAGGAAATGGGAATGAAGAGAATAAAGGGGGGGGAAAAAATTAGTGGGAGAGTGGTTGTGAGGGAATGGATGACCTACACTGAGAGGGAAAGAAAGAAAGAGGAAAAAGAGCAAAAGGAGTTTTTTTTTTTTATTTATTTTTTTTTTTTAACAAATAGTAATAAAATAAATAAAAGGATTGAAAATAAAGTTTTAGGCACTTTTAAATATCTCATTTGTGATGATGTGATAGAATGATGCACACTTGTACACCGTGCGTTTTTTTAGACATGGTCCCCGTTCTTAGTAACTTATCAGAAAATTGATATATATCTTGAAGAAAAAAAAAATCCATAAATTAAAGGCAGAGAAGCCCTATAAAAAATTGAAAGCGGAAAGAAAATTATTTAATTGTATAGGCTCTATAATTTGAATAAAAAATCCTTCAAAATAATATATTGTAGAAAAGCTGTCTAGAGCGGGTAATTGCAATGATTGTACATGTGATATACCATACATGTCAAATTTAAAAAATGAATTTGTACCCAAAAAAAAAAATCTAAGAAATGAATAAGAATATGAAAAACATGACCTTATGACTATTACTACTTATTTTCTAGTTGCAACCAACAAACGAAATAAGGGCTTGATCCCACACCACTTTAAATTTGTACACCCAATTAGGCTATCAGATTTTGAATATAATTAGGCAGCACATAGAAATAATTGTTGTTGTTTACCAAAATTAAAAAATAATAAATAAGTGTTGTGTTTTCTTTTTCTTTTTCAGCTATATATATATATATATATATATACACACAAATATATATATATATATGTTTCTGTATCCTTTGTTTTCCATATTCAATTTGATTGAGCAATGGTAGTATGTAGTATCTGTACTCATATACATAGAGTGTAGCGCATAATGAGCTTAATTATTTTTACCAAATAATTTATATTTTTATAATAACTTTGGCTAACCATATTATTACAATAAATAGAATATTCTTTGGCAGATTTGATGGCAACTTAGGTAGTTGATCATTAACAAAAGAAAAAAGTAGAATTAACAGTTCACATATGTTTTGCAGTTCGAGGGGGCAAACGTAGTCGTCAAGCGCTATGGCCTATCAAACCTTGAATTATGGTGATGATCTTCCTGATTCTCCTTTCCTTTTCCCAGATGATTTTGGTCTGTTCTCTGAGGAACAAAATTGAATCTCAATGATGTACGTACGATCCCAAATCAACAATTTTATTTGTGTTTTATAAATATATTACGTTGGCTTAACATTGAAAAGCCAATTAATTGGTATATTTACATGTCAATTCTTGTTATAATTTGTTAACTTTTTCCTTCTTTTTTTTTTTTTTTTTTGGCTCACGAAACTTTTTTCTTTTTGATAAATTCTTTACGTGAAAAATAAACGACCTACATAATAATTTATGCCCCAACGTTTAAATTATATTCGTAATTCTATTTAAAGTTCGTGTTTATTAAAGTGATTATTTATTAATGTCATCAATATTAGAGCGCTACAATTTTGAGAGTACATATTTTTCAATATCAGGAAAAAAAAATTTCTTTTAAAGGTTGAAATATTTGGATACCCCCTATTATAATATTTGAACACTAATTAATTTATTCTATGAGGTCACTACTTTGTCAATAGGCTGTACAATGTTAGACTTGTAATATGATGGAAATTAAACGAATCTCAATTATGTGCAGAAGTCTTTTTTTTTTTTTTTTTCTATTGGTGGACCCTTGGATTTTTACTATAGACGAAGAAGTTGGGAATGGGAATGGGATCGCATGAAGTATTCATTTTTTACAACTAAAAAGAAGTACATTTCTTGAAAGTTCCATGTGAGTTGTAACATAAATAATTGAACCATTCCAAATGGTCCAAATTATAATATATTTGTAAACCATAGGTTTAAAATATCAGTACCTCTGGTTGCATTTACCTAATTAGAGACTTGGATAGTATATAGCATTGTTTGTTATATATATATATATGTATGTATATATAGACACATATATATATATATATATATATTATAATGGACAAACAAAATATTAAAGCTTGTCAATTTTATAGGATAGTTTTTTCCCCATATATTTCTTTATTAGCTTTGCATGGCCATGTGGATCTAGCTGCTAGTATTGTCAAGATACAAACTAAATTCTACACCTAACCATGTTCTTTTAAAATTTCTTGAGAATATATACAATCATGGAGATCGTAACAGGTGCAAAGATAGCAAGAAATTTTGAAGCGTCAAATATTGTGACTTTATTATTTCCCAATTTTGAAAGGACGACTCGCATAGCATTATCTCTTCAAACCCTTTTATTTCAGCAAGAGGAAGAAAAAAAAAAGCACCAAAAAAAGAAAAAAAGAAAATCATAGCTGGAAAAAACAAAAGAGGTTGAGTGACTTTGACGTGTAACCCAAAGCCCACCATAAAACTCACATTTTGGGCTCGTTTAGTTCACTGATTTGATTTTTAATTTGAGTTTAGATGTAACTTTATGTAAAAAAATTTTACTACAATAAAAAAATTGAATGTGATTATTTATGAGAGTTTTTATTAAAACAAGAGGAAGAAAAAAAAAGCACCAAAAAAAAAAAGAAAATCAGCTGGAAAAAACAAAAGAGGTTGAGTAACTTTGACGTGTAGCCTTGCCCACTATAAAATTCACATTTTAGGCTCGTTTAGTTCACTGATTCGAGTTTTTAATTTGAATTGAGATGTAATTTTATGTGAGAATTTTTTACTGTAATAAAAAAATTAGATGTGATTATTTATGAGAATTTTTATTATAACAAAATTTAAATTTTAAACTCAAATCAGTAAATGATGAGGCTTTTATTGGCTTGAATAAAAGAATGGAAATAAGTCTAAAATTTCAAACTGTAATGTTAAAGTTGTATCAATTAGTTTAAGGCACACAATTTTTTTTTTTTTTTGAAAAAAACAACAATTAATTATGGCAAGCAGTCAGCCTACGTAGACTTTTCAATTTATATATGCCTTTATATTAATTATGGCAAGCAGTCAGCCTTACAGTTCAATGTTTATCTCAATATTATTCACTCTTTAAAAATATATATACAGAGAGAGAGGGAGAGAATCTTACGAGAGAGGTGAAATTAGGTGGGAAAATTTCAGCAGCTTCATTTTGTCGGTGGAAAAAGTCATCTAATCTAATCAGTTTTCTAATTGTGAATAATCACTCATTTTGACGTGTAGTAGTAGTTACATATATATCCACCAATAATACGATTATATGCATATATATACACATATATGGACTTATTTTCTAGTTACGTTTCTAATTATTATAAAATATAAAAATTTAATGTCGTGACATTATAAGAATTCAATTTTATTAATTGATATTAATTTTTTTAATTAATTATTAATGAGTAAATATTAAAAGTAACTATTAAAACTACACCCATACATCAATGTATGTATATAACATATATGGTTGCCTTTGTTTTTTCCTTTGCCCCTCTTCACTTCTGGTACAGGAACTTTTGGTTAATTAGGTAATCTATGACAAAATTCAACATCATCCCTGGTCCAAACACCAAGACAAACACCCACATTTAATCGATCTTCTAACGGTATTTCTTAAGCTAACTGCGCCCCTTTTGGTAATATTATTATGTTCTTTTGTTAACCAAAAAGAATGCCTATTTATCTATTTTACATCCCAAAAGAACAAAGCTTTAAGATATATATAATTCCCTTTTTCAAGTTCTTTTCTTTTTTCTCTTTCGGTTGAGAGAAACGGAGATTCTAATCTTTTTAGCTTTCTTTATATCAAGAAAAGTGAAAGGATATTAAACAAAATATACCCCTCATTACAATGATCTATACGTACATTATAGAAAGTTAATAGAAAGTGCATATCAAGATAAGAAATTGGTGGTCTTGAAACTTTTTTGAATATAGAACTTTCACAGAAGAATCTTGAAACTTTTTTGGTCTCATTTAATCCAATATTATTATACTACTTTTGATTATAATATGTTTACCTTCAATTAATTATTTGTTGCTCTATTATATGTAATTTAGGGCCAATTCATGACTTCTCTTTCACCTTTATAATTGGCTTTTCTCTTCGGTCCAACAGTACATGCTGGTGTGCTAGGGATTGTCAACCAAACAGACTGGAAGACATACATATAACAAAATGTGTCACTTTTTTGCGTCACTTTCTGCGCATTGAACTCAAGCTGTTAATTAAGGTCTGTTCACGGCCAAATTCTCTACCAATATTTGAATCACAAGAATAATAATGATAAAGAATGAAAACAAAAATAAGGCCAACATATAAATTTAATATAAACTTTGTCTTAGGATGATTAATTAGGGTCTATTGCCTTAATATCACTATCATAGGAGGACAAGAATTAGATGTCCCATGTCACACGGCTCTATCACAGTACTACTTTAGTCAAGAGATGATCTCATTTCAACGTTGAAAATTAATTAGGTGCGTGAAAGTACTAGAAATTTCTCATTAAAAAATTCCAATATTCTATTTTTAACATCAACACAAGATAATTATTATACGTAAGTATCATTAAGGACTAATTTGAAAATGAATTATTCAGTTAAAGACCATCAAACTGAAATTGATGCTTTGATGCTTGCATACTAATCCACAACGGCTTTTATCATAACCTTAGGTAAAACAAAACAAAAAAGAACTCAATAATTGAAAACCTTCTCTTTTGTAGAAACCTGCCAAGTGTAGCAAACAAAAGGGGTCTAACAAATCACATCACAATTAGTGCTTAACCAATTTAATCGTTTAATGTAGGATTTGTAGTACTAGAGGGAAAAAAAAAAACACACACACACACACATTTGGTAGTGATCAGGTGGGATATATAATGATATAATGACTGAATTTCAGACAAATGGTTTTAGCATGTCATCACTTTATTTGGTGAAGGTTAGATCGATTTTAGGTATACTAGACGTGGCTAGTTTTGCATTTTAATTATCTTTATTATATCCTGCCTTTACCCTTCTTTACTTTAAATCAATGGTATAAATTATTGATCAATACATTCATGAACAATATGATCTATTTATCTAGTGGACCATCTGTTTGGCTAGCTAGCGTGCTCAATAATCCAAAAGTCTGAGTAGTAATATTAGCCGCCTAGATACGGTTGTTGATGAGAAATTAAGACAAAATTCCATGTAATCAGATTAATTTATGAGGAATTAAAATATGAAAGAAAAATGGTTGAACCCAAGCAACAAGTTAGGTCGAGTAAATGGCAAGTACATTGAGGAAGCTGCCAAGGACCCAACTTCCCACTATGACCGACCAATTACAATGTATATGATATAGATATATTGTACAATATATATAATCACAGTACACATAGAATATATGATCAATGTGAAATTAAAAAAAAAAAAAAAAGTTATTAGTGGGGACCATTTGGTTTGGTGAATCGAAGATGATCATCTTAGGCACTGACATCTGACACCTTATCAGAATGGAATTAGCTCTGAAATCAAGATCAGGTGATTGAAGGATCTTCAGTACTTTAAGCTACAATGTACTCTCCACAAGCCATGTGGGCAGGCCTTTTTGGCAACTTAAGTAACGTCTAAAACGTGTCACATCCAATAGGTTATATTTTTTCCCCCCTTCCATCTTTAACAACATGCATGGACCCCAAATGAAACTTTTGGAGCCTCTTCAATTTGTGCAAACTTTTACTTGGACATGAAGTTAAAAATAGCAGATATTTTTGTATCTAATAAACTTCTCATATCTTAGCGGACAATGCAGAACAATGAGGGCAAGCTTGGGCACAACAAGGCTGGTCATAAAATATTTATTGTCACTATTTTTTAAGGCAATTTTCCATGATGAGGGCTTTCTATTATAGATATTTTGATAGGAAACTATTCATCAGAATCTTACAATTAAATCAGACGGCACTACAATGACACCCATTTAACGACCTTATTTAGGAAATCGTCGTCTAATGGGTTTAAAAAACGTGATACGAATACTAAAAATCTGTACGCACACATTAGACGATGGTTTTTAATGTAGTATATTAGACGGTAATTTTTAGAAAACGTCGTATAATGTGGCACATTAAACGACAATTTTTAAAAACCATTATGTATTTTTATTGTCAGATTTCGTAAAAACTTTTGGTTTTAAAATATTTGTGTTACATATATATTGATTATGTATGAGAAGGTGAATTTGTAACTTGTTGTTTTAAATTTTTGCATGTGTGTTGTTCAATGACTTGTGATAACATTCGAAAAAATAATTGTTTTGAGCAAAAAAATTAGTTTTCGGCAAAAATATATATTTTTAAATTTTTTTAATACTTTAAACGACGATGTTTTTAAAAAAACCATCGTTAAAAGTTGATATTAGACGACATTTTTTTTAAAAAATCATCGTTTAATGTGCCTTTTTAAACTATTGTGGTGTCTCACATGCGTATTA